>NC_089786.1:1907500-1920000 GCF_040412425.1 Macrobrachium rosenbergii
AAGTAATCACATCATGATCTACAATAATCAACTAGTAATCACATCATCAGGAATTACATTACAAAATGACGCCACCCCCATAAAAAAAATTACCTGATTTACCTCTTAAAAGAAAAACCGCGGAAAAATGACGCGGTAACACATTCGGCAACCGCACAAACGGCAGTTGCCGATTAGGCAATTAGCCCGATTGCCTTAACACGTGGTGACCATTAGCCATTGATTTTCGATGGGAGGGGGGGGGCCGAGGAAAAGACCTATATATACTGTATAACAGATCTTCATTTCGAATGGAAATGTGTTGCCTGGTCGTCTCGTAGGAAATGAGAGAGAAATGAGTGAGGAATGAGAGATGAGATGGATAAAAAGGAAATGAAGTTAAAAGAGGATGAAGATGACAACGAAATGAGAGTTAAAAATGGGGAAAGAAATAAACGGGAAATGTCAGTGAGAAGGGAAATGCTAAATATATATATATATATATATATATATATATATATATCTCAGTATATTTTGAGAGAGAGAGAGAGAGAGAGTACAAACTCCCTTTTTTCTATTAAAAGAAAAAATAGCACGTGTCCAACATGACAGCAAAAATACACCGTGGCAAAAAATATATATATATATTTCTATAAGAAAAACATTCCCGCGTGAAATTCAATTACTGGACTTATTCAAGCCATCAAAAAGGGGATAAATGAATCAGGTTAAGCGACAGTTTAATTAAGTTATATACTGAACGTTTTTCAGAAAATCATTATTCATTTTTTGGGGGAGGTTCCAGATTATGGGATCCTGACGTGAAAATCGCTTAATGCATTTGCAGGTACCAAAAAATTACTTGTATATTTATTACGTGTGTGTATGATCATTTTTTGTTTTGTTTTATGTATATGTATACATGTGTATATATATATGAATTTTTTATCACATATAAATACATATATATATACAGTAGTATGTATATATATATATATATATATATATATATATATATATATATATATATATATATATATATATATATATATAATGTATTTGTTCTTATTTACTCAAAAGCTGAACAATCCTCTCTCTCTCTCTCTCTCTCTCTCTCTCTCTCTCTCTCTCTCTCTCTCTCTTCCTAATTTGGTTACAACAGAGTCTCTGGATATACAGAGTCCATCCAAGCGTATCGGCTACCTTTCAAAGTTATGGAAGTATGCTTCCAAGCAATAGAGAGAGAGAGAGAGAGAGAGAGAGAGAGAGAGAGAGAGAGAGAGAGAGAGAGAGAGAGAGCACTCCAAATTCTAAATAAAATTCTTTAATGCTTTAATATTGAAGTTTTTTATAATCATGAGATCTATACCATGATTTTTATTTTGTTTTTCATATTTCTGTCTAAATTATATCACCATATATAATCTTTGCGACGCCAGGTTACGGAAACCAATCTGTCAGTTGGTCAATCAGCCAAGGTGTGTTGTGGTTTGGTGGAGGTGAGGAGTGGGATTGGGAGGGGGAGGGGAGGGGAGGGGAGAGGTGATTGTTGTAAGTGGTAATATCCAGTGGAAAGAAGTAGGTAGCTTTATTTCATTTTTTTATTTTATTTTTTGTTATTTTATTTTATTTCATTTATTGATTTTTTTTTGCTCATTGTATTTTTTGATATTTTACAGTGCCACCATGCAGATGGTGAGACATATTTATAACTAATCTGTTTATAGTGACACTATCCAAATTGTGAAATAACTATTTATAGTGAAAAAAATCTAGATGGGCTAAAAAGGTCTACGTTGTATTTTTTACACTTTACAGTGTCACCATCCAGATGATGAGGGCGCCATTTATGGTGAAAGTCAAAATGGTGAAAAGTTCTACCCTGTATTTTTTTCTAAGATTTTACAGCACCACTATTTATAGTGAATCTATCGAGATGGGATAAGAGTGTACTTTTTACCAATTTATAGTGACACTATCCAGATAGTGAACGCCCCATTTATAGTGAAAAATCAAGATGGCAAAGGACGTGAATCTGACCAGTTGATAGTGACATTATCGGAACCTATCGAAGGTGATATAAAGCATACTTTTTATACATTTATAGTGGCACTATCCTGATAGTGACAGCGCCATTTATAGTGAATATATGACAAACTATGTACGTTTTAGCGAAAGACTGTGCAACTGACAGTGCTTGAGAGCAAGAGTTATAATGACACTCACTATACGAGAGAGAGAGAGAGAGAGAGAGAGAGAGAGAGAGAGAGAGAGAGAGAGAGAGAGAGAGAGAGAGAGAGAGATCAGGGGCTGTGACAGTGACGGCATCGAATGCCATGTGAATTTTATGGAAATTGGAATGGCGCTCAGATGGATGTTGGTAATAACAGTAACATTTTGACAGTATCGAATCAGGGAAGCGTTGCTGGGATTTTTGCATGTTTGTGCTAGCTGTATATATGTGTATGTGTATATGTGTGTGTGTGTATATATATATATATATATATATATATATATATATATATATATATATATATATATATATATATATATATATTTTTCATATATATATATATATATATATATATATATATATATTTTATATATATATATATATATATATATTCTCACTGGGCCTTTTAAATAACTTTACTGGGCTTCTTGAAAACCATTTCAATCATCCTTATGAGGCCTTTTAAATCACCTCCTGGTCAACCTTGCCAGGATTTCTAAATCACCTCCAGGTCATCCTTGCCAGGATTTTTAAATCACCTCCAGGTCACCCTTGCCAGCCTTTTCAAATCACCTCCTGGTCACCCTTGCCAGCCTTTTTAAATCACCTCCAGGTCACCCTTGCCAGCCTTTTTAAATCACCTCCAGGTCACCCTTGCCAGCCTTTTTAAATCACCTCCAGGCATCCTTGCCAGCCTTTTTAAATCACCTCCAGGTCACCCTTGCAAGTCTTTTTAAATCACCTCCAGGTCACCCTTGCCAGGTTTTTTAAATCACCTCCTGGTCACCCTTGCCAGCCTTTTTAAATCACCTCCAGGTCACCCTTGCAAGTCTTTTTAAATCACCTCCAGGTCACCCTTGCCAGCCTTTTTAAATCACCTCCAGGTCACCCTTGCCAGGATTTTTAAATCACCTCCTGGTCAACCTTGCCAGCCTTTTTAAATCACCTCCAGGTCACCCTTGCCAGCCTTTTTAAATCACCTCCAGGTCACCCTTGCAAGTCTTTTTAAATCACCTCCAGGTCACCCTTGCCAGGATTTTTAAATCACCTCCAGGTCACCCTTGCCAGGATTTTTAAATCACCTCCAGGTCACCCTTGCCAGCCTTTTTAAATCACCTCCAGGTCACCCTTGCCAGCCTTTTTAAATCACCTCCAGGTCACCCTTGCCAGCCTTTTTAAATCACCTCCAGGTCACCCTTGCCAGCCTTTTTAAATCACCTCCAGGTCACCCTTGCCAGGCTTTTTAGATCACCTTCTGACCAACCTTTCCGGGCCTTTTCAAATCACCCCTGGGCCAATCTAAACAAGCCGGCCGCACCCTTTGACAGGAGGCCTCATTTGTATTCTGACCTCTCCATCTAACTTTTTCCATCCTGCTGCAAGTTCACCTTTCAGATGGGTCCCAATGTCTAAGGCCCTCTGTTTTTCAAATCCCTGATTCTTTCGAACCCCACCCCACCCCAAACCACCCCTCCTGCAACGCCCTAACTCCACCCCACCCCCCAAAAAATCCTCATCTTTATATTTGTTTGTGTATATTATTGTCTTCTTAGTTTTGTGACGTTCTGGCATAGGTTTTTTCAACATAATCTTCTAAAGTTTAATGCTTGTTAGTACCTTAATCCACGGAGATTTATTGCCTGATAATCCCTAAATCCACGGGAATATATTTCCTGTTAATCTGTAAATTTGTATAAAAATATGTCTGTTAATCCCAAAATCCATCCTATGTAGCTGCTGTTAATTCCTAAATCCCCTGAGATGTATTACCTGTTAATTCCTAAATCCCCTCAGATGAATTACCTGCTAACCCCTAAATCCCCTCGAATGCATTACCTGCCAATCCCTATATCCCCTCGAATGTATTACCTGCTAATCCCTAAATCCCCTCCGATGTATTACCTGCCAATCCATAAATCCCCTCAGATATACTACCTGCTAATCCCTAAATCCCCTTAGATGTGTCACCTGCTAATCCCCAAATCCCCTCAGATGTACTGTATTACCTGCTAATCCCTAAATACCTCAGATGTATTACCTGATAATCCCTAGATCCCTTCGAATTTATTACCTGCTAATCCCTAAATCCCCTCAGATGTATTACCTGCTAATCCCTAAATCCACCCAATGTAGCTCATGTTAATCCCCAGATCGCCTCGAATGTATTACCTGCTAATCCCCAAATACCTTCGAATGTATTGCCTGCTAATCCATAAATCCCCTCAGATGTATTACCTGCTAATCCATAGATCCCCTCAGATGTATTACCTGCTAATCCCTAAATCCACACTTGTGTAATCCCTCTTTATCTATGAATCCACAAAAATTTATTAAGCACAAAGTGGAGACATTTTAAATCATTATTCCTATTGTCTTCTTGCACAGGTTCAATCCTTCATTATTTTCTCATCATGTCAGAGTAATTATTGTTTTGTAATTAGGGTAATTTACAGGGCCTAATTAGTTTTTTTATTGGAGCGATAAACCTGAAACTAATGGATTAATAATTGGGGAAAATAAGTAATAACCTGGGAATTATGATTTCAATAATTGTAAAAAGTAGGAGGCTAGATTATAGTCAGTTGTTTCCTTTGTAATTGATCTGTATATATATATATATATATATATATATATATATATATATATATATATATATATATATATATATATATATATATATATATATATATATCTGAATGGTACATCCCTGGACTCACTTTTGCTTCATCTGCTGTTGATGGGTACCAGGTACAGGTAACTACATTTTGAAGGTACCTGTACTGTATCATACCCCTAAACTCCCTTTTCTGAATTGTTTTGTTTTGGCTCTCTCTCTCTCTCTCTCTCTCTCTCTCTCTCTCTCTCTCTCTCTCTCTCTCTCTCTCTCTCTCTCAGGGTTTGGTTTGGTATTAAAGAAATTCAACGTCAAAATACCAATAAAAAAAACGAAACATTAACATAAATCTCTCTCTCTCTCTCTCTCTCTCTCTCTCTCTCTCTCTCTCTCTCTCTCTCTCTCTCAGTGTTTGGTATTGAAGAAATTTTTCTTTAAAAACCAATTAAAAATTAAATATTACCATAAATCTCTCTCTCTCTCTCTCTCTCTCTCTCTCTCTCTCTCTCTCTCTCTCTCTCTCTCTCTCTCTCTCTCTCTCTCTCTCTCTCAGGGTTTGGTTTGATATTAAATTTTTCTTCAAAACAATTTAAGAAATAAATTGAATATTACCATAAATCTCTCTCTCTCTCTCTCTCTCTCTCTCTCTCTCTCTCTCTCTCTCTCTCTGTGTGTGTGTGTGTGTGGTTTTGGTTTGGTATTAAATTTTTCTTCAAAAAATCAACTTTTAGAAAAAATGAAATATTACCATAAACTAACTGGTTGAAAATACTTGGAAAAAAAAACTTAAATCGATAAACTCTTTTCGAAATACAGTTCAAATGTTTTGACTTTAAATAGGCAGCTCCCGATTTTTTTTGGAGGGGGAGGGGGGAACCTTATCATTGAATCGCCCCTTGTGAGGAGAAAAGATTTCGTGTGAGATTAGAAGCGAATATTGGGGGTTTACACACCTCTCCACGTTTTGTTGATCATCTGACAGAAGAAGAAGAAGAAGAAGAAGAAGAAGAAGAAAAGAAGAAGAAGAAGAAGAAGAAGAAGAGAGAGAGAGAGAGAGAGAGAGAGAGAGAGAGAGAGAGAGAGAGAGAGAGAGAGAGAGAGAGAGAGAGAGGGGTGGGGGAACAATGCAGGATCCTATTAAAAAATTTAGGTTACAGCATTCCACATCTTATGCTAGGGTTGCAAAAATATACAAAGTTTGGTTTATCATTCCATTTCATGTGCAAGGTTACCAAGAGGTTTAATATTCAGTCTCTTATGCAAGGGTTGCCAAGAGGCTTAAGCGTTCACGCTCACATACAAGGGGTGTAAAGAGGTTTCAGTATGCCAACCCCCCCCACAACTCCTATCGAAGGGTTCTCCAGAGTTTTCAACATTCAACCTTACATGCGAGGGTTGCAAAAAAGTTTCAGCTTTCACCACATATCCAACGGTTTTCAGGAGGTTTCAGAATTCAACCTCATGTCCAAGGGTTGTTAAGAGGTTTCAACCTCATATCCAAGGGTTGTCAAGATGTTTCAGAATTCAACCTCATATCCAAGGGTCGTCAAGAGGTTTCAGAATTCAATCTCGTATCCAAGAGTTGTCAAGAGGTTTCAGAATTCAACCTCATGTGCAAGGGTTTCCAAGAGGTTTTAGAAATCAACCTCATGTGCAAGGGTTTCCAAGAAGTTTCAGCCTTCAACCTCATATCCAAGGGTTATCAAGAGGCCTCAGAATTCAACCTCATGTGCAAGGGTTTGTCAAGAGGTTTCAGCCTTCAACCTCATATCCAAGGGTTGTCAAGAGGACTTAGAATTCAACCTCATGTGCAAGGGTTGTCAAGAGGTTCCAGTACTTCCCCCTCATATGCAAGGGTTTTTCAAGAGGTTTCAGAATTCAACCGTACATGCAAAGATTGCAAAGAGGTTTTAATATTCGGTCTTATATGCAAAGGCTTTCAAGATGTTTCAGCTGTCACTCTCATACGCAAAGGGTTATAAAGAGGTTCCAGCATTCTGTTTTAAATTCCAGAAGCTGTAAAGAGGTTCCAGCGTTCAACCTCACACGCAAGGATCCGCCGTAAGAAGGTGAGAAGCGAAAGATAAAAAAAAAAAATGAAAAATAAGTCTGGCGAAAGGAGCCAAAGGTGAAGAGAGGTTTCCACCACTGGGCGGTCGAGGGTTTATTTGCTGACGAGAGCGAATTCAGACCCTGTAGGAATTTATCTCGAGTAAAATACGAAAGTCCAAAGAATTTTTTTTTTTTTTCACCTCCTCGGGCGGTGTATGTATTTACTTAAGCTTCATTTTTTTGAGAGAGATTTTTTTTTTATATTTGTTCATAGGTATGTCAGTATTTGTAATTATGTTTTTATATATTTTTTTATTGTGACTGTTTTTTCTTGCGTAGCTCTTTGTGTGTGTGTGTGTGTGCTCTCATGGGGTGGGGGTGTGTAGGGTCGTTGATGGTTTGAAATTAGGTCTTCACTAGTTGATTGTAAGTGTTGATTTTTTTTGTTTTACTATTTAATTTTTGAATACTCTGATTTATTTATTTTTCCATTCATTTAAATATTTCTTTTTTAGTTTATTTATTTATTCATTTATTAGTTTATTAAGATATTTATGAATTTGTTTATTAAGATATTTATGAATTTTTTTACTATATAAATATTTTAGTTATATTTTTATCTATTTACCTGTTTATTTACTTATGTATTTATTCATCTATTTATCTGTTTGTCTATCTATCTATCTATCTATTTATCTATTTACAAAATCCTTCTGGAGGGGTTCTCTCTCTCTCTCTCTCTCTCTCTCTATTTATTTATCCGTTTGACTATCTATTTATCTACTTACAAAAGCCTTCTGGAAGAGTTTCTCTCTCTCTCTCTTTATTTATCCTCTTTGACTATCTATTTATTATCCGTTTGACAAAATTTATCTACCTTCTGAAGTTTCTCTCTTTCTCTCTCTCTCTCTCTCTCTCTCTCTCTCTCTCTCTCTCTCTCTCTCTCTCTAAGTCCACAGACAAACTTCGCTTCCACGAGAATTGCTTAAAAGGAGAGGCGGCCATTTTCCCTTTTATTTCCCAAGTTTCTCTCTTTCTTTAACCCGGCAAAATTTTTGCAAGAGTTGCAGGTGTGCAATTTTAAAAAAAGAGAGTTGCAGAGTTTTCATTCCTCCTCCTCCTCCTCCTCCTCCTCCTCCTCCTCCTCCTCCTCCTCCTCCTCCTCCTCCTCCTCCTCCTCCTCCTCTCATCTTGCGGGAATGTTCTCGCCTTTTCTCATTTTCTTTTTATTTTTATTATTATTTTCATTTTTTGTGTGTGATGGGACGAAGAAGGTTGTTTTGGGGGGAGGGGGGGGGGGACACTTGGATAAATTTATGCCTTGAAATCTGGGAGAGAAGAAACGTTGGTGGTATTCATTGGAGTAATTGTTGATTAGATTATATATATATATATATATATATATATATATATATATATATATATATATATATATATATATATATATATATATATATATATATATATATATATTATATATATTACCCTGATATTTTTTTATTTTTTTTATATATTTAATCTTTTCATTTTTAAGATTTTAATCTTAATTTTTTTGTCCTCTCATTGCCTTAAATTTTTTATCTTATTTTAATCTTATTTTTTTATTGTTTTTATTTTCTATTCCTTTTTCATTCCCCTTAGATTTTTCTTATTTTAATCTTATTATTTTAGATTGTTTTTGTTTTTATCCCTTATTCATTGCCCTTCTGGAAGAAAAAAAAATTGGTGGTAGTTCGCTGCAGTAATTAGGTTGATTATATATATATATATATATATATATATATATATATATATATATATATATATATATATATATATATATATATATATATAATCAACCTTTGTTTAATCTAATTTTTTAAGATTGTTTTTATTTTTTATCCTTTTTCATTGCCCTTAGATTTGTTTTTTTTCTTAATTTTTTTTTTATCCTTCTTCATTGCCCTTAGATTTGTTTTTTTATTTTTTATCCTTTTTCATTGCCCTTAGATTTGTTTTTATTTCTTATTTTTATTTTTTTTTTTCATTGCCCTTAAGTTTTTTTTATCTTATTTTTTAAAGATTGTTTTTATTTTTTTCATCCTTTGTCATTGTCCTTAGTTGTCTCGTTTATTTTTTTATTTTAATATTATTTTTTTAGATTTTTATTTTTTGTCCTTTCTCATTGCCCTTCAGGAGAAGTAAAAACATTGATGGTATTTCACTGTAGTAATTGGGATTATATTATATATATATATATATATATATATATATATATATATATATATATATATATATATATATATATATATATTTTTTTTTTTTATTGCCCTTAAATTTGTTTTTATTTTTTTTTATCTTTTTTTAAGCATTGTTTTCTCTTATGAGTTTTTTTACATTGCGCTTACATATGAATTGTTTTTATTATCATTTTTGATTTTTAGTTTGTTTTAAATTGTTTTGCTTTTTGAGTCTTTGTTGTAAGTGACATTAGATTTGCATTGTTTTGTATTTCCATTTCTTATTCAACTAAGTTTTTTAAGTTTTTAGTTTTCTTATTAAATGTGAATTGCTTTTCGTTTTAATTGTTTTTTGAATATGGATGGTATATAAATTGTTTTTCGTTTATATTGTTTGCTAAATATGGATTGTTTTTCCTTTTAATTGTTTTTTTATCTTAGATTTTAGAGACTGTTTACATTTTTTGAGTTGCTGCTTTTATTGCCCATAGATATGACTTCTTTTCTTTTTTATTTTAATTGTGATTTTTATCTAATTTTTCTTAAGATTGTTTTTACTTTCTTGAGTTTTTGTTTCCATCATCCTTAAATTTGAATTGCTTATATTTTATTTGCCTGAGTTTTGTTCAATGTAGAGGTCAGTTGGTAAGGCATTTTGATGGCCCTTTTTGTAGCCCAGACTAGAACGAACGAGGAGAATGGAAGAAGAAAGGAATAACTGAGAGAAGATATGGATCACCACCAGCCTCTTCAAAAATGGAAAGGTATATGTTATCCCTTAGAGAGAGAGGAAGTGAATTTATAAGCGAGACGAAGTTTAAACTGTCGAATTGGTTTACGTTTTTCTCATGCAAGGCTTGACGCAGAGAGTAAAGAAGTAATTCAATGATTGACATTGGTATTTGCTGTATAGAAAATATGTTATAAGGCCAATTTTCCTCTATCATTGCAAGATGCCAGGAGATCCTTGAAGAGTTGCCTCTGTTCTTGCAAGGTACCAGATCTTTGAGTTGTCTCTGTTCTTGCAAAGGTTACATCTAGACCAGCTTTTGAAGATCTGCCTCTATTCTTGCAAGGTACCAGATCTTAGAATTGCCTCAATTCTTGCAAGATTCCAGAAGCTCTTTGAAGATTAGCCTCTGTTCTTGCAAGATTCCAGAAGCGCTCTTAAGATTAGCCTCTATTATTGCAAGATTCCAGAAGTCTTTGAAGACTTCTGTTCTTCCAAGGTTCCAGAAGCTCTCTGAAGATTAGCCTCTATTCTTGCAAGTTACCAAAAGGCATTTGAAGATTGTCCCCTATTCTTGCGAGGATCCAGATCTTCTAAGACTGTCCTCTGTTCTTGCAAGTTTCCAGGTCTTTGAAGATTTACCCATATTCTTACAAGGATCCAGATTTTCGAAGATTATCCTCTATTCATGCAAGGATCCAGAATATCACTGAAGATTTACCACTGTTCTTGCAAGGATCCAGATCTTAGAAAATTTATCCATATTCTTGCAAGGATCCAGAATAGCAGTAAAGATTTACCCCTGTTCTTGCAACGATCCAGATTTTCGAAGATTATCCTCTATTCTTGCAAGGATTCAGATCTTGGAAGATTTGCCACTATTCTCGCAAGGATCCAGATCTTCGAAGACTGTCCTCTGTTCTTGCAAGTTTCCAGGCCTCTGAAGATTTACTCCTATTCTCGCAAGGATCCAGAACTTCGAAGACTGTCCTCTATTCTTGCAAGTTTCCAGATTTTGGAAGATTATTCTCTGTTCCTGCAAGGATCCAGATCTTCGAAGACTGTCCTCTGTTCTTGCAAGTTTCCAGGCCTTTGAAGATTTACCCCTATTCTCGCAAGGATCCAGATCTTGGAAGATTATCTTCTATTCCTGTAAGATCCCCACGGAGACTTCGCCACGAGCGAAGGAACACCTAATGGCGACTTATGGTCCATCTTTCAGAGGCGTCGGAGGTCCCAATCCACGGGCCTCCCTCGAAGAGCGACAATTTACGACGTTCTGGGAGGGTGCTCCACTTCCTCCTCCTCCTCCTCCTCCCACTGACGTTCTGGGAGGGTGCTCCACTTCCTCCTCCTCCTCCTCCTCCTCCCACTGACTGGTGTTGTCTCTCGGTGATGGTTTGTCATTTTTGATTTGTCTCTTCCTCTCTCTCTCTCTCTCTCTCTCTCTCTCTCTCTCTCTCTCTTGCCCTCAGAATTTTGATACTCTCTCTCTCTCTCTCTCTCTCTCTCTCTCTCTCTCTCTCTCTCTCTCTCTCTCTGTGCTGTGATGGTTTGTCATTTTTTGTTCCAAATTTCTCTCTCTCTCTCTCTCTCTCTCTCTCTCTCTCTCTCTCTCTCTCTCTCTCTCTCTCTCTCTCTGCTGTGATGGTTTGTCATTTTGTACCAAATTTCTCTCTCTGCTGTGATGGTTTGTCATTTTTTTCAAATTTCTTTTTATACTCTCTCTCTCTCTCTCTCTCTCTCTCTCTCTCTCTCTCTCTCTCTCTCTCTCTCTCTCTCTCTCTCTCTCTTTTTTTCTGCTGTGTTTCTGATCTTTTGTGCCCCTCAAATCTCTCTTCTCTCTCTCTCTCTCTCTCTCTCTCTCTCTCTCTCTCTCTCTCTCTCTCTCTCTCTCTCTCTCTCTCTCTCTCTCTCTCTCTCTCTCTTTTCAGCATGCCTTCCAGTTTTTATACAAGAAAATTTACTATCACACGTCCAGTGGCTTTTGGAATGCCTTATTTTATACGTCTTCTCGTGTGGACACTCTCTCTCTATATTTTCCCATTGTCCCCTCTCTCTCTCTTTTCCTGAGATCCAGAAAGGTGTGTGTGGATGTGTATTTGTGTGGATGCGTGTATGTGTGTGTGGATGTGTATTTTCCTATCATGGTATTTTTGAACATATGGTTTGTATTGTACTCCAAGTCGATAATCAATTGGAATATGGGACAGCTTTTCCATCTTCCTATCATGGTATTTTTTGACTCCATAGATTTGTGTAACACCCATAGATCGGAATCCACCGCATCCCACTTATTATTACTCTTTTTTGGGGCGGGGCTATTTCCTTCCCTCAACTGACAGGCTCTGGAGTTTTCTACTCTTCTGTTTTCCCTTAATTTTTCCTTACAGCCCTGAGATTGTACGTGGGAACTGGCAATACGTCAATGAGAAGGACTCCGGAAAGAGGGTATGTACCTTCCTCACCTTGGCACCCTGTGATTCACTTCAATATTCAACTTTCATAGGAATGGGATACAAAGTTTATATTGAAACTAGATAACACATCAGTAACGTTCTATTTAAGGATTCCAACTAAGATGATGGTGAATGTTTGTCAAATATGTGAAAAAGACATTTGTGGGCCTTTGAGTCACCTTGTAAGTAATCGTAAGGCAACCTAAAATCTGAA
>NC_089786.1:1922500-1927500 GCF_040412425.1 Macrobrachium rosenbergii
TGTGGTGACTCATTTTGTGCACTAAATCTCTCTCTCTCTCTCTCTCTCTCTCTCTCTCTCTCTCTCTCTCTCTCACACTTCCTGCATGCCTTCCAGTTTTTATAACAAGTCTCTCTCTCTCTCCTCTCTCTCTCCTCTCTCTCTCTCTCTCTCTCTCTCTCTCTCTCTCTCTCTCTCTCTCTCTCTCTCACAGACACACCCCACCCCACCATGAAGGCTTCCGGTCCGCTTGGCTTGATTCCCACCGAGTATCTCTACAGCTATTAACAGGTTTTCCAGCCAATACCGTTAAAAATCCAGCAGATCTTTCGTACATTTTTGTGTGTTTTTTTATGTGTTTTTATTTTTGGGGGTGGGTTTTTTATTCGCCGGCAGTTTTTTTTTTTTCGGGGAGGGGAATGGGGAGAGATATCCGGTTCCCCGGTGGCAGTTCGCTCGTGGCCTCTCGGAATTTATTTCGGGGGAGAAATTGGCGCTGGTGTTAATGAATCTTGGGGGAGGGGAGGAGAAGGATGGAGGGGGAGAATGTATGGTGGTGTGTTCATGTGTGTGTTTTAGTTTCCTGTGTGTTCAATGTCCGTTTTTTTAGATCTTCACTGAGGCTAAAAAAGTAGTAAACTGCCCTTGTTGGCCGACTCTGTAGAGCTTCAGACCATTCGATGGGCCGAGTTCACTTTTGATGAAGAGTTAGAGGAATTTATTTCTGTCCCGCCCCCGTCAGATCTTCTTAGCCACGTAAAAAATCACTTCGAGCCCTAGGAGAGCTGTTAATCAGCTCAGTGGTCTGCTAAGTAATAATAATAATGACCATCCACCCTGCAATCATCAAACATACCAAACTGCAGCCCTCTAGCCTCGGTAGTTTTTATTTTAAGGTTAAAGTTAACCATAATATATTTTAGAAAAATGGACGATTTCAATCCCTTAATTATCAATTTACTCCAAAAATTTAATTTTCTCAAAGAATCATATGATAAAATCAATCATTTTCCCACGCCGTTTTAATCCTTAAAATCACCCTCGCCAAGTTTTTTTTTTCGAAGCTATATTCTATAAAATGGACGATTTTAAAACAAATTATCATTGTATTCCGAGATTTTGATTTTTTCAAAAATAAATTTTATAAAATGTACGATTTTAATCCCTGCATTATCATTGTATTCCAAGATTTTAATTATTTCAAAAATATATTTGATAAAATGGACAATTTTAAAACTTAAAATATCATTGAACTCCAAGATTTTAATTTTTTCAAAAATATATTTGATAAAATGGACATTTTTAAAACTTAAATTATCATTGTACTCTACGATTTTAATGTTTTCAAAAATATATTTGATAAAATTGAAAATTTTAAAACTGAAATTATCATTGTACTCCAAGATTTTAATTTTTCAAAAATATATTTGATAAAATGGACAATTTTAAAACTTAAATTATCATTGTATTCCAAGATTTTAATTATCTCAAAGATACATTTGATAACATGTACAATTTTAATCCTTAAATTATCATCGTCCTCCAAGATTTTAATGATCTCAAAGATATATTTGATAAAATCTACATTATTCCCCACTCCGTTTTAATCCCTGAATGATCATTTTACTCCAAAATTTTTTTTCTAATTTTTCCAAGTCATCTTTAATGCAAAAAAACCACACGATTTTTTTCTTCTACCCCCCCCCCAACCCCGCTCTCCCCACTCCCCCCTTAAGAAAAATAAAAGTCCCCTCTTTCTTTCTGCAGAATCGGAATGCATTTAGAGGTAAATTTTACGGGACTAATGATTGTGTCCATTTCTGGGGAAAATTGCCTCTCCGCGATGGGGAAAGGAGGATGAGATCACATTTCTGGGGCTTCTTGCTAATAAGGAATGTGTGCTGTCTCTCTCTCTCTCTCTCTCTCTCTCTCTCTCTCTCTCTCTCTGGTTGGTTGTTGGACTTTGCCCAAAGGCAGTTGCGTCAGACTGGTAAGATGTTATATAGAAAGGTTAGGAAGTGGCGTGATGTGGACCTCTGAACTCGGCCAAACGTCTGAGGCGATTTCTTTCTCTCTCTCTCTCTCTCTCTCTCTCTCTCTCTCTCTTGTTAATAGACGTACAATACTTCTGCATAATATAGCTAATAGGATTGGAGAAATAGTTTTATGTATCTATAGTGTGTTATCACATTACAGTAAAAGAGAGAGAGAGAGAGAGAGAGAGAGAGAGAGAGAGAGCTGAAAAAAAATAATCATTCAGATGCGGGAAAACATTTGTCAAAAGCTAATGTGATAAACTGACTTTTCCTGTCATCAAATAAAAAAAGAAAATAATTCTCTCTCTCTCTCTCTCTCTCTCTCTCTCTCTCTCTCTCTCTCTCTCTCTCTCTCTCTCTCTCCACCAGAGGTCCGGCCGGATTTGGGATTAACTCGTAAATATAGGTAAATACTATTTTGCGGATTAATAGGGGCTAATCCTTTTGATGTGATTTCAAAATCATTAATCTGAAAGTTGACATTCAGCCATTAGGGGATAAAAATGGTTTTGTTTTGATTTAATATCTTTGCTGGCCTGAGAGGGATTGGAAGTGGGTGGTGTCTGGTATTCCTTTAGAATTTTTGAGTTTTGACAGTTATTATTATTATTATTATTATTATTATTATTATTATTATTATTATTATTATTATTATTATTATTATTATTATGTCAGCTCTGAATTTCAGAAGAACACGTCAGAAATTATTTTATATATTTCACAGACAAGTTGACAACAAGTCACTGACATATCACAGACTGGTTGACGACAAGTCACCAACATATCAAAGACTGGTTGACAACAAGTCACTGACATATTACAGACAGGTTGACAACAAGTCACCAACACATCACAGACAGGTTGACAACAAATCACTGACATTACAGACAGGTTGACAACAAGTCACCGACACATCACAGACAGGTTGACAACAAGTCACCAACGCATCATAGGCAGGTTGACAACAAGTCACCGACACATCACAGACTGGTTGACAACAAGTCACCAACACATCACAGACAGGTTGACAACAAGTCACCGACACATCACAGACTGGTTGACAAGAAGTCACCAACACATCAGACATGTTGACAACAAGTTACTGACATATCACAAATAGGTTGACAACAAGTCATCAACACATCACAGATTGGTTGACAACAGGTCACTGACACATCACAGACAGATTGACAACATATCAACAGCCATCAGTGGAGAACTAGTCTTTAGCAAATGCTGGATAATCGTATAAAGCACTGGTTTAGATTACCAACAAATCACTAACTTGTATTCAACATGTTTGTGACGTGTATGCGATAAGTTCCCGACTTGTTCCCGACATTTTTAGTACATGTTTTGTCACAGAGAGAGAGAGAGAGAGAGAGAGAGAGAGAGAGAGAGAAAAACAGTTAAGTGCATAAGAAAGATGAATTGGTAGTTTGAGAAGAGATACAAGTTAATTACCAACCTTTATATCGAGAGAGAGAGAGAGAGAGAGAGAGAGAGAGAGAGAGAGAGAGAGAGAGAGAGAGAGAAAGTGCATAAGAAAGATGAATAGACAGACTCACAGGAGATACGAGCTAATTACCGCCCTTATATCACAGAGGACATGTTTGTTCAATTTAGTGAACAGGGGAAGAAAACTCCAGTACTTCCTTTCCTTGATGAATGGGAAGAAGACTTGAAGTTTTGTCGTTAACACTTTAAGACTTTAAGACTTAATGCTTAAGACTTCAGGTTTAAAATGTAAGACTTAAGACTTTCAGACTTCAAAAATAAGACTTTAAGAATAAGACTTAAGACTGAGACTGACTAAAGACTAAGACTTTAAGATTTTAAGACTTTAAGACTTTATGATTTAAAGACTAATACATGAGATATATCTTTTTTTAATTATTCATGATATTTTGCATTCATATGCAACAAGGCAAGAGATTCTGAAGAATAGAATGGGGAATGCAATTTCTTTTTTTTTCTAATGAGGCTGCTGGGATGGGCAGCCTGGTCTCAGGAAAGAAAGTAAATTGTGTGTGTGAGAGAGAGAGAGAGAGAGAGAGAGAGAGAGAGAGAGAGAGAGAGAGAGAGAGAGAGAGAGAGAGAGAGAGCCTCATTCGCAAAGAATAATTAAATTCGTCTGCTGCATTACCTTGCTAATATTAATTCACTTACTGAATATATTAGACTTTTTCATTAGGTTTGATATGTTTGTCAAGTTTCATCAACTTCCGTTCATCCATTCTCGAGATATCCTGGTAGCACACACTTACTCAGAATATCTTTGTCAGTTTTCATCAATTTCCGTCCATCCATTCTCGAGCCATCCCGGTATAAAACAGGAGAGAAAAGAAACAAAAAGCCTCGCCCTGACATTGTTGACGGCAATAAACAGGAATTGTGCAACAATAAACAGTTATTTGTGATGAACACACAGCAAAAATTAAAAGTAAACAAAGCGCCATATTGGATGCGTCAATTGCACGTTTGAACACACGCACAAATCACAGTTATGGCCTCTGTCCGTCATGTCGGGTGCCTGATGCAATGGATGTCTTGTATATTGGACGCTCTCCTCATATACAAGACACATGTCTGGTATACCGGACACATGCGTCATATACCGGACACAACATGCCTCATATACCGGACACAACATGCCTCATATACCAGGCATTCTTCATTCAAAGCAAGCCTCATTAACACCCTGCTTTGCATATCACATTCGAGAGCAAATAACTACCCAGTAATGGCTACCCAGTAACGACTTATCTAGTAATAACTACCCAGTAATGGCTACCCAATAACGACTTATCTAGTAATAACTACCCAGTAATGGCCATCCAGTAATAACTAGCCGGTAACGACCATAGGCTCTGTAACTCCGGGTGATAGACGATGCAAAGATGCATTGTTTGGTTATCCATTTTTGCCCATTTCTGAGGGGAAACTTCCTCCCCCTTTCTCCCTTTCCCCCCTCTCCCTTCCCCC
>NC_089786.1:1935000-1945000 GCF_040412425.1 Macrobrachium rosenbergii
GCCATATGTTGTTTTCCTAAGAGAACAGATCTGTGGCTTTCAGTCGTTCTTTTAGGAAATTATTTTATCATAGGTTTGTAAGTATACAAGGCATATGTATTATTTTCCTAAAAGAACAGATCTGTGGCTTTCAGTCGTTCTTTTAGGAAAATATTTTTTACTTACCAGATGATATTGTTCAGCTGATTTTAACTGGTTATTTTGGGAAAATATGTTCAGTTTTGTGATGATGTTGTTCAGGTGAACAAATTTTTGAATTTTATAATAAGATTGTTCATAAGAACAAATGTTTGAATTTTGTGATGAGATTGTTCACATGAACAAATGTTTGAATTTGTGATGAGATTGTTCATGAGAACAAATGTTTGAATTTTGTGATGAGATTGTTAATTTGAACAAATGTTTGAGTTTTGTGACTAGATTAACATGAACAAATGTTTTTATTTTCCTGGTGAGAATACTCATTCAAGTTATAATATTTCTTGACTAGATTGTTCAGTTTTAAGAGAAATTTTTAAAGATAAAAATAATGATAAAAATGCCAGGATTATATAAAGAATAAAAGAGGAAATGATTCCAAAATGCCAGAATTATAAAGCATAAAAGAGTATTGATGAAAAAAATGCCAGAATTTGTAAACATATAAGCAGTGATAAAAAATGACAGAATTATAAATTATAGAGGAAATGATGAAAAAATACTAGAATTGTTAAATTTAAAAGAAGCAGTAATAAAAAAGATACCAGAATTACGAAACATAAAAGAGGCAATAATGAAAAAATACCAGTCTATTGACAGATAAAACAAGCAATAATAAAATGATGATAATCTGAATAATAGCAAAAAAATAACGATTAGAAAAATCCCAGAATTATGAAAGATGAAAGAACTAAATATAAGAAAAACCAGAATGAAAGAGAAAACCGAGATTTATCAGTTGCAAAAACGGAAGAAGGAGAATAAAAAAATATAAATAAAACTGACTTAAAAAAAAATAATAAAAAAAACATAATCACGATTTATTAATTATGAAACCTGACGAAGAAAAAAAAAACTTTCTGATGATGATGAGGAAAGATTTCGAGGTAATTAAAATATTTCCCCCTGAAAAAAAAAAAAACAATAAAAAAATAAAAAAAAAAACTCTCTCAGAAGCTGAAAGATTAAAAGGTTCATTACGGTAATGGAAGAAGTTCTCGGCGGTGAAAAGTGGGAGGGAATAATTAATTTTCGGTAAATATTCATGAGGAGGCGACGGATTATAAGATATCGGGAGATTATTGGGGCGATGTTGAGAATATGAAGACTGTTAAGACTATCTTTATATTGGGGAATGTTAAGAATATGAAGAATATGTGGAGTATCTTAATATTGGGGAATGTTAAGAATATGAAGAATATGTGGAGTATCTTAATATTGGGGAATGTTAAGAATATGAAGAATATGTGGAGTATCTTAATATTGGGGAATGTTGAGAATATGAAGACTTTAAAGATTATCTCAGGTCATTGGATAAGTTAAGATTGTCTCAGAATATTGGGGGATTTTAAGAATATTTAAGACTATTAAGATTATCTCAGAATATTGGAAAATTTGAGAATATGAAGAATATTAAGACCATCTTAACATTGGGGAATGTTAGGAATATGAAGGTTAGTAAGACTATCTTTATACTGGGGAATGTTAAGAATATGAAGACTGTTTTGACTATCTTTATATTGGGGACTGTTGAGAATATGAAGACTATCAAGACTATCTTAAGATTGGGGAATGTTAAGAATATGAACACTATTTAGACTATCTTAATATTAGGGAATGTTAAGAATATGAAGACTATTAAGATTATCTCAGAATATTGGAAAATTTAAGATTGTTTCAGAATATTTGGGGATTTTAAGAATATCTAAGAATATTATTAAGACTATCTTTATATTGGGGAATGTTAAGAAAATTATGACTATTAAGACTGTCTTTATATTGGGGTATTGTTAATAATATTAAGACTATTAAGACTGTCTTTATATTGGGGCAATGTTAAGAATATTAAGACTGTTAAGACTATCTTAACATTGGGGAATGTTAAAAGAATATGAAGACAATAAAGACTATTAAAATTATCTCTGAACATTGGGAATCTTAAGAATAAAGACTATTAGGACTATCTTAACAATGGGGAATATTAAGAATGTGGAGGCTATTAAGATTATCTCAATACTGGGGAATGTTAAGAATATGAAGACTATAAAGACTATTAAGATTGTCTCTGAATATTTAGGAATGTTAAGAATATGAACTCATAGATACTGTATATATATATATATATATATATATATATATATATATATATATATATATATATATATATATATATATATATATATGTGTGTATATATATATATATATATATATATATATATATATATATATATATATATATATATATGTAGATAGATAGATAGATAGATATAGATATATAATATATATATATATATATATATATATATATATATATATATATATATATATATATATATATATACGTTTGTCTGTATATATTTATTATAAAGAATCCACTATGTATCTTACATACATACATACAAACATACATACATAAATGTGTTGAAACCATTATCACTCCGATAACAGATAACCGCCGGATAATTGCCGTTGATAATTCAACCGGATTATCCCCGAAAGTAGGCGGGCCAAAACCCTTAATAGCTGTTAATAACAGCCAGTAATCCCGCTAACGACATATCACCGCACTAGCGCGCAGAATTACGCCGGCCATGAATTGCCTCCGTCGGCAATGGCTGTTTCCACATTCACGTGTAATTATGTCAGGTTAATGCTTCGTGCGAGAGGCGATTTAGGCTGGGTCCTTATTTATATCGGGTCCCTTTGCGTGGGTCAGTCCCCGGTGCCCTCCGGGACACGCCGCCGGGTCCTGTCCCTATCGTAGGGAGGATCCTGTGCAAGCTCCAAGAAGCCTCGTTCTTCTGAGGACACCTGGATGTTACCTGGTAATCTCTAAGGAGTTTTGCTCCTTCTGAGGACACATGGATGTTACCTGAGAGTCTCCTGAACCTGCTCCAAGGAGTCTTGCCCCTTCTGAGGACACCTGAATGTTACTTGAGAGTCTCCAAGGAGTCTTGCTCCTTCTGAGGACACCTGGATGTTCCCTGGGAGTCTCCAGGGAGTCTCGCTCCTTCTGAGGACACCTGGATGTTACCTGGGAGTCTTAAGGAGTCTTGCTACTTCTGAGGACACCTGGATGTTATGTGGGAGTCTCTAAGGAACCTTGCTCCTTCTAAGGGCACCTGGATGTTACCTGAGTCTCCTGGGCCAGCTCCAAGGAGTCTCGTTCCTTCTACAGACACCTGAATTACCTGATGTCGTCTTGCTAAGAGGACACCTGGGTGTTACGTGAGAGACATCTTGCTCCTTCTGAGGACATCTGGGTGTTACCTGGATGTCTCTAAGGAGTCTTGCTCCTTCTGAATACACTTGGATGTTACCTGGAGTCATCCCTTCTAAGGGCACTGGATTTACCTGTCATTGTCTCGTCTTGACACCTGAATTACCTGGATGTCTTCCGAGTCTTGCTTCTTCTGAGGACACCTGGATGTTACCTGGGAATCAAGGAGTCTTGCTTTTGGGTTCCATCCGATATCTAATTTGTCATTGTCCATCGTGTACCTTTCTTCCGATGCCACCCCTCAACTTTTTTGGGTTCCTCCATAGGTCTCCCACCCCCCTCCACCCTCCTTTCCCCAAGGGTTCTGGTTTTCTTCGAGGACTCCTCCCTGATCCTCTTTGTCTCGTGACCCTGACCTACTTATGGCTCCATCGTCGTTATTTCTGGGTCCACTCCAAAGATCCCCTTCCTTCCTCGGGGATTCTGGGTTCTTCTAGGACCCTTTAATCCTCTTTTGATGGTAGTCATGCCAATTCTTATCCTATCCCTCTACTTTCCAGGTCCTTCCAAAGGGTCCCTATCCAGGATTCTGGGTTCCTAGAGGATCCTCTAAACCTCTTTTGATGGTAGTCATGCCAATTCTTATCCTATCCCCCTGCTTTCCAGGTCCTTCCAAAGGGCCCCCTACCCAAGAAGGATTCTGGGTTCCTTAGAGGACCCCTAATCCTCTTTTGCTGGTATTCACGCCAATTCTTATCCTATCCCTCTGCTTTCCAGGTCCTTCCAAAGGACCCCCTATCCAAGGATCTTGGGTCAGAGGACCTATTCATCCTGTCGTAATTGTACCTATTTCCATTCTGATCACAAAACTAAGGCTTTCTGCGTCCCTCTAAAGGGGTCCTCACGCTACAGTTTTGTGGGACACATCGAGGACTCTCCTAATCCTAAACCTGTCGTGCCAGGTAGTCCCTCCCCCATTCATAAACCCACAAAACGCACCCCTCTCCCCCTCCCTAACGCACAACACAGTCCAGCAGCAACGGGGATTTATAATAAACCCCCTATTTTGTTGCATTTCGCGGTTCAATACATTCCCGCTGAATTGCGGTGGCGTGGGCGGGGGTGAGCGGGGAGAAGGGTAAGGGGAAGGGAGGAGGTGGTGGAAGGAGTGGGGCGGATTTACGCATACATTCAAAAACATTAATTCAGATGTATTTGATACATTTTCATTTATTGCGACACAAGGAGAGAGAGAGAGAGAGAGGTTATATTACGTTCGGATTTGCAGTACATACATCAAGGCAGAGTTATTACTGGTGTTGTTAGTTATTGTTAATTGGTTCTCTCTCTCTCTCTCTCTCTCTCTCTCTCTCTCTCTCTCTCTCTCTCTCTCTCTCTCTCTTCATGGGGTAGTTGGTATTACTCTCGGCTCATAACAGATTATAGGCGCGTTGTATCCCCTGGGCAGGCGAGGAAGTGAACAGTATGGCGTTGCTTTTGTTTTTTGAACAAATCGAGAATGCTTCTATTTACTTTAAGAGAGAGAGAGAGAGAGAGAGATCTGTGCCTTCACAATCGTTATGAAATAGCGTGGGAAGTCCTCGACAGGGTAATCCTTAATTCACTAGGTTGAAAACAATTATCAGGCTCTCTCTCTCTCTCTCTCTCTCTCTCTCTCTCTCTCTCTCTCTCTCTCTCTCTCTCTCAAACACACACACAACACACAAGTGCTAATCTCTCAAGTACCCACAGAATCTCTCTCTCTCTCTCTCTCTCTCTCTCTCTCTCTCTCTCTCTCTCAAGTACTAACAGAATCCTCAGTGTTGTTGCGTTTACATATACATACAATTACCTACCCAGTAGAATAACATGAATCATTTTAACGCCCGTGCGCATGCGTGCACGCGCGTGCTCAGACTTCATTCATTAGCACAAAAGAACCAATTTAGGTAATGAGTGTTTTGCAAAAATTCAACAAAAAATAGTAATCGACCGTTGAGGAAAAATAAAAGAAAAAATATAAAAACAAAAGTCTGCGAAAAATAGCTGTCATTTTTTTTCAAGAGGAAGAGAGAGAGAGAGAGAGGGAGAGAGAGAGAGAGAGAGAGAGAGAGAGAGAGAGAGAGAGAGAGAGAGCCATGGCACTATTAAGCAGAGGAGTGCCAGTGACACCCCTCTCCCCCCTCCCGCCTCCCCTTAGTAGGTAGGGGCATTGTTGCTGGCCCACTTTAATCATCATTTTCTTATCCTCCGCCTCCTCCTCCTCCTCCTCCTCCTCCTCCTCCTCCTCCTCCTCCTCCTCCTCCTCCTCCTCCTCCTCCTCCTCCTCCTCCTTCCGTCTCGTGCTGACAACTCAGTGTTTCTGGCTGGAATTGACTTTTAACTTGCGGTAAATGGCAATTGAGATAATGGGATTTTCATTCTCTCTCTCTCTCTCTCTCTAAGTATTATTATTTATTTCTCTCTTTGTCAATCTTACTTGTGTGTAGGTTTTGCTTCGTGATTCTGACCTCTCTCTCTCTCTCTCTCTCTCTCTCTCTCTCTCTCTCTCTCTCTCTCTCTCTCTCTCTCTCTCTCTCCTTCTTCTTCTTCTTCTTCTGACTGTCAATATTATTTTTGTCTTTAGCTTCTGATTAGTGTTTCTGTCCTGTTTCTTTGCTCTCTCTCTCTCTCTCTCTCTCTCTCTCTCTCTCTCTCTCTCTCTCTCTCTCTCTCTCTCTCTCTCTCTCTCTCCTCTAATTATCCATCATCATAAAATTTTCCCCTTTAACTTAGTTTTTTTTTCGTTCGCGAGTGAAATAAAAAAAAAATTGTGAACGTGAAAGTTGTGCAAATTGAAAATTTGAGAAATAAAAAATTGTAGAAATTGAAAATTGAGGAAATTGACAGTTGTAAAAATACAAAATTGAGGAAAGTTGAGAGTTGTAAAAAGTGAAAATTTGAGAAATTAAAAATTGTAAAAATAGAAAATTGAGGATATTGACAGTTGCAAAAATAGAAAATTTAGGAAATTAACAGTTGTAAAAATTGAAAATTGAGGAAATTGAAAGTTTTGGAAATAGAAACTTGAGGAAATTAACAATTGTAAAAAGTGAAAATTTGAGAAATTAAAAATGGTGAAGATTTAGGAAATTGAAAGTTATGGGAATAGGAAATTGAAGAGATTGACAGTTGTAAAAACAGAAAATTGAGGAAATTGAAAGTTGTGAAAACAGAACATTGAACAGGAAGGGCTCATTTAATTGAATAACGATCCAACTCCATCAAACTGTCAGTCATTCAATGGACGCGTAGTTTATTTTTTATATCAATTTCAACGATGGTAAATTGAAGTGATTGAAATCATTTCACTGATGTGAGGTTCGTCTCTCTCTCTCTCACTCTCTCTCTCTCTCTCTCTCTCTCTCTCTTATCTTTCTCTCTCTCTCTCTCTCTCTCTCTCTCTCTCTCTCTCTGTTTCTTCTTCTTTTTAACTTCTTCTTCTTTAATCTTCTCTACCGTCAGTTTATTTTTGTCATTTTGTTTCTGTCTTTATTTTTAAATCTCTCTCTCTCTCTCTCTCTCTCTCTCTCTCTCTCTTTATCAGCCTTATTTTTAACTTTGCTTCTATTTAATGAATCTACCGTGTTTATTCATTTTGCTTTATTTTTTAAATCTCTCTCTCTCTCTCTCTCTCTCTCTCTCTCTCTCTCTCTCTCTCTCTCAATTAATTTTGACATTTTTACTTTCATTTCTGATCAGTGGCTCGAAAAAACAGAACGATAGTCGACGCTTTTTTTTTATTATTTGATAACAACCGGATTATCAGACTGTCACTCATCCGGCAAACAACCTATTTTTGTTTATATCGAGTTCAATCGTGCTAAATTGAATAATTTCCATATATATATGTGTGTGTGAGAGAGAGAGAGAGAGAGAGAGAGAGAGAGAGAGAGAGAGAGAGAGAGAGAGAGATAATTGCTTTTATTATCAATATTGATCTTTGAAATATTTCAGCTTACAGGGATTTATATTGTTCAAGCGAGAGTGAGAGAGAGAGAGAGAGAGAGAGAGAGAGAGAGAGAGAGAGAGAGAGAGAGAGAGAGACAGAGAGATAGCAAATTGCTGTTATTATCAATATTGTTCTTCGAAATAGTTCAGCTTATATTGTATATTTTTAAAGTGAAGTGTGTGTGTAATAGAGAGAAAATAATTACTTTTATTATTACTATTGACATTCGAAGTATTTCCGTTTATAGGGATGTATATTGTTAAAGAGAGAGAGAGAGAGAGAGAGAGAGAGAGAGAGAGAGAGAGAGAGAGAGAGAGAGAGAGAGAGAGAGAGAGATGAGAGGTGGGGAATGGACAGAGAGAGAGAATAATTGCTTTCATTATCAATATTCTTCGAAATATTTCAGCTTATGTTGTATATTGTTAAAGTGAAGAGAGAGAGAGAGAGAGAGAGAGAGAGAGAGAGAGAGAATAATTGTTTTTATTATCAATATAGTTCTTCGAAATATTTCAGTTTACAAGGATGTATATTGTTAAAGTAGAGAGAGAGAGAGAGAGAGCGAGAGAGAGAATAAATTGGTTTTATTACCAGTATTGATTTTCAAAATGGTTTCAACTTGCTGGGATGTATATCATTAAAAGAAAGAGAGAGAGGGAGAGAGAGAGAGAGAGAGAGAGAATAATTTGTCACAGTATTTTATTTCTTTCAGAGCCGCGAAAAATGAATATTTTCCTTTTACTTAGCTTCAAATGAATGTTTTTTTTTTCTTTTATCAATATTTATCGAGATTTTGCTTTGGAAATGTTTTTTTCATTTTTATCGAATAGACTCTGATTCATAATCAGAGAAAGATGGTAAATTTTGGGGCGTCTAGTTATCAAATAATAAATATATTTTCAGGTTTTCATATCTCTCTGTAATATTCTGTAGTTACACTTGATTTGTTTTTCTGTGCCGATTTTACTTTTTACAAATAAAAATCACTCAATTTGCGCTGTTTCGTTTTATTAAAAGCATTTTACTCTCTCTCTCTCTCTCTCTCTCTCTCTCTCTCTCTCTCTCTCTCTCTCTCTCTCTCTTAAATAATATACTCCCCAGGAAGTTTAAACTATTTCAAGGATCAATATTGATGTTAAATCCCTGTAAGCTGCAATTATCTCTCTCTCTCTCTCTCTCTCTCTCTCTCTCTCTCTCTCTCTCTCTCTCTCTCTATTGATGTTAACAATACAATCCCTGTAAGCAAACTATTTCTCTGTACTGATAATAAAAGCAATCTCTCTCTCTCTCTCTCTCTCTCTCTCTCTCTCTCTCTCTCTCTCTCTCTCTCTCTCTTCACTTGAACAATACACATCCCTGTAAGCTGAAACTATTTCGAAGACCTGTACTGATAATAAAAGCAATTTACTCTCTCTCTCTCTCTCTCTCTCTCTCTCTCTCTCTCTTGAACAATACTCCCTGTAAGCTCTCTCTCTCTCTCATTTTTCCAACCCTCTTTCCTCGAAATGCATTTTTCTTTCGATTTCATTAATTGCCAGCTTTTGGCCACTTCGCAACCTACGTTTACTGAACAGTAATTATTTTCTGTTTCGAGTTTCTTTTTCTCTCAGGGAACACAAGACTACCTTTCACCGCTTTCTAAAGAAAGCCGATTGAAAAGCCGTTTTTTCCCCTCCCGTTTTGCAGGTTTTTTTTTAAGCTGTTATTCATTAAGGTATTAAGAGTTTTTTTTCCGCTCTGTTTTTTTATTTCAAACTCTGGCGTATGTTTTCCAGCGTAGTTGTTTTTAGATGAGAGTATTTTTTTTTTTTTTTTTGTATTCTCGATTAAATGAAATGTTCAGTCTGACTTTGTATTCATTTTAGTGTATGGAATTTTTAGTGTTTTTGTAAATAGAACACGTATTATTATTATTATTATTATTATTATTATTATTATTATTGTTATTATTTATTATTATTATTATTATTATTATTATTATTATTATTTGAGGTGCATCACTATATTATTATTATTATTATTATTTGAAAATAATGAGTAAAAAACCACAATAATGTAATTGATAAACTATCTTTGTTGTATCTTGAAAAATACAGTTTATCAATTACATTATTATGGTTTTTTACTCATTATTATTATTATTATTATTATTATTATTATTATTATTATTATTATTATTATTATTATTATCATTATTATTATTATTATTATTATTATTAAGGCAGGGACGTCAGTACTTCTAAGTCATATATATATATATATATATATATATATATATATATATATATATATATATATATATATATATATATATATATATATGTATATGTGTGTGTGTGTGTATATATATATACACATATGCACACACACATCATACATACAGACACACACACACATACACCTGAGCCAACACGTGCCTTAGCGTGCATTACCTGTCCTCTCTCTCTCTCTCTCTCTCTCTCTCTCTCTCTCTCTCTCTCTCTCTCTCTTCCACTTTAAGTTTATTCATCGCATTCACCGATGTAGGAGGAGGAGGAGGAGGCTGAGGCATCATTTTTTCCTTCTCCTCCATTCAGGATCTCTCGAATCCTCCT
>NC_089786.1:1950000-1962500 GCF_040412425.1 Macrobrachium rosenbergii
TAAAATTATTACCAATGAATATTCCGTATGTAATGTATGTAAATCAATAATGAAATTAATAAAAATGGATATTAACTAGATATGTAATATGTAAATCAATGATAAAATTATTAATGTATAGTGCAGGATTAAATGTACTTGAAAATGGTTTAGAATGGTTGTAGTGTCACAGAGGAATTGAGATTTATCTAGGAAGATAATCTGTCGAATAACAATGATTATGATTTATCTAACATTTGTTCGGTAGGATCATCCACAAACATTACAGCAAAAACCACCAAATATTTATGATTACCTGACATTCTCTCTTAGGCACACATGTTGAGATTATCTCCTGAAGATTTTTATTATTTCTATAATTTTCGTAACGTAATCCCATAACTTTTATTTGTTGAAATTACAGCTAGATTAACTGTTATTGAACTTTATCAGTCTTTATTTTCGAGTTTTTTTTTTTTTTTTTTTTGTAAGAAAAGCACGGTTGACAATTCTGAGTTTTGTATACTAAAAGCACGATTGGAAATTGTGAGTTTTATATGCTAAAAGCACGGTTGAAGATTCTCAGTTTTAATCCTTAAACCACGGTTGATAATTCAGTTTTATATACTAAAAGCACATTTAAAAATTCTGAGTTTTATATACTAAAAGCACGGCTGAAAATTCCGAGATTTATATACTAAAAGCACGGCTGAAAATTCTGAGTCTTATATACTAAAAGCACGGCTGAAAATTCCGAGTTTTATGGTTGAAAATTCTGAGTTCTATATACTAAAAGCACGGTTTAAAATTCTGAATTTTATATACTAAAAGCACGGTTTAAAATTCTGAGATTTATTTACTAAAAGCACGGTTGAAAATTCCGAGTTTTATAAACTAAAAGCACGGTTGAAAATTCCGACTTTTATTTGGTAAAAGCACAAAATTATGAATTTTATATACTAAAAGCACGGTTGAAAATTCTGAGTCTTATATACTAAAAGCACGGTTGAAAATTCTGAGTCTTATATACTAAAAGCACGGTTGAAAATTCTGAGTCTTATATACTAAAAGCACGGTTGAAAATTCTGAGTCTTATATACTAAAAGCACGGTTGAAAATTCTGAGTTTTATATACTGAAAGCACGGCTGAAAGTTCAAAATTTATATGCTAAAAGCACAGTTTAAAATTCTGAATTTTATATACTAAAAGCACAGCTGAAAATTCTGAGTCTTATATACTAAAAGAACAGCTAAAATAAATATTAGGATTTGTGCATTTAGTTTCCCCTGAAAAAAAGGGGGAATTTTATTAATCTCTGTTCTGACGAAAACCAGAAAATATGGAAATTTACTCTCGACGTTTATGAAAAAGAGACTAATTCGTGCACTGTTTCTAACTCTTTTTGGTGAGAGAGAGAGAGAGAGAGAGAGAGAGAGAGAGAGAGAGAGAGAGAGAGAGAGAGAGGTAGTATACATTGCCTGCCCAATACATCTACATTTAGATTATAGTAAAAACCACACAGAAAACTAATTCGTGCAGTATGTTTAAGCCCTTAGGAGAGAGAGAGAGAGAGAGAGAGAGAGAGAGAGAGAGAGAGAGAAATTTGTGTTATATCCACATGGAATCTACATTTGGAAAAAATCACAAATGTATATATAAATATATATATATATATATATCTAAAATCCTTGCCATATTTTCACCCTCTTTAGAAAGGGGAGAGAGAGAGAGAGAGAGAGAGAGAGATAGTGAAAGAGAGAGAGAGAGAGAGTACACATTATTTCCGACCCAGCAGCGTTGTCGCTTTGTCGCAACGAAGTAAGAAAAGGGACACAATTGAAAAAAAAAATACGAACAATGGAACATTTTTTCCATTTTATTTTCCTCTCTCTCTCTCTCTCTCTCTCTCTCTCTCTCTCTCTCTCTCTCTCTCTCTCTCTCTCTCTCCCCCCAGAGAGGTAAAAATATGGCACGAATCTTATATATACGTAGTTGTGAGTTTTGTCCAAATGTAGATTTCATGTGGATGTAATACAAATTTCTCTCTCTCTCTCTCTCTCTCTCTCTCTCTCTCTCTCTCTCTCTCTCTCTCTCGTTGACGATGATTGTGTCTGAAGTTGGACCTCGTTTTAGTCATGTGGGTCAGCCGAGTGGAAATTTTTGGGGGAATCGGTCGTGGCTTCTTTTTTTTTCTCTCTTATTTTTGGAAGGTTCTTTTGTTACTTGTTCTGTTGATTTTACTTCATTATTTTCCGTTCTCAAAAATGGGAAGTTTTTTTTTTTTTTTTTTGGGGGGGGGAAGGATTTGGGCGATCGGTTGCAGATATGTTTTGATACAGTTTTATTTATTTTGGTTAGTTTTTTTTATATTCCTTAAAATTCATATTCCATTTTTCCTGTGTTTTTTTTATTGCTGTGTTTATTTTGGTTTATTATTTTCCGATCCCAAAATGGGAATGTTTTTTTTTGGGGGGGGAGGGATTTGGGCGATCGGTTGCAGATATATTTTGAAACAAATTTTTTTTATTTTGGTTAGTTTTTTATGTGTTCCTTAAAATTCACATTCCATTTTACCTGTTTTTTTCCATTGTCCTGTTTATTTCGGTTCATTATTTTCCATTCTCAAAAATGGGAAGTTTTTTGGGGGGGTGGGATTTGGGGATCCGTACTTTTTCTGTCCGCCCTCAGATCTTAAAACCTACTGAGGCTAGAGGGCTGCAAATTGGTGTGTTGACCATCCACCCTCCAATCATCAAACATACCAAATTGCAGCCCTCTAGCCTCAGTGGTTTTTATTTTATTTAAGATTAAAGTTAGCCATAATCGTGCTTCTGGCAACGATATAGGATAGACCACCACCGGCCCGTGGCTGGGTTTCATAGGCAATGGTGAAAATTCCATACAGCATTATACCGAGACCACCGAAAGATAGATCTGTTTTCGGTGGCCTTGATTATAAACTGCAGCGGCTGTACAGAAAACTCGATTGCGCCGAAGAAACTTCGGCGCATTTTTTGCTTTTTTAGTTCTTCGTGTGTGTGTTTGTCCATTATACGTGAATTTTAAGTTTTGTATTTAAAAAAAATATTACTTTATGTAACAATATTGTAATTTTATCATTCCAAGGACTGTGTATGATTGCTTGTTCAAATTTCCGTTAACTTTTTTGAATGTTTAATGCATTTTTCAGCCTCAAGTTACATTTTAAATCTAAATATATATATATATATATATATATATATATATATATATATATATATATATATATATATATATATATATATATATATATATATATATATATATATATATATATATATATATATATATGTGTGTGTGTGTGTATACATAATATCCTTCTGTTAACTCCAAGCGTACGTCCGCATGAATTCAGAAGTTCAAGCGAGGGACAAGGCAGGGGGCCTTGCCTTGTTACTCGAAGGGGGAGGGGGAGGGGGGAAGGAAGAGATTTCTCTTGAGTAAGGAGATCCCGTCTGACCCTCCAAAGGGAATTTCCCTTCCTGGTGCCACGCTTCCCAGCAGCCAATTATTCTCTCTCTCTCTCTCTCTCTCTCTCTCTCTCTCTCTCTTCTCTTTCTGGCATGAACTAATTTTTTTCTCTCTATCTGGTATCATATTCTCTCTCTCTCTCTCTCTCTCTCTCTCTCTCTCTCTCTCTCTCTCTCTCTCTCTCTCTCTCTAGCACTCTCTCTCTCTCTCAGGCATCAGGTCTCTCTTTCTCTCTCTTTATCTCTCTCTCTCATCTCTCTCTCTCTCTCTCAGTTCTCCCTCTCTCTCTTCCAGCATCAAATTCTCTCTCTCTCTCTCTCTCTCTCTCTCTCTCTCTCTCTCTCTCTCTCTCTCTCTCTCTCCCTCCCTCTCTCCTCCCTTACTTCCTTCAACCTTCTCCCTATTCATTCCTCTCCCGTTTTTGGTAATCACACGCGAGCGGCGGCTCTTAGCGCAAGTGGTGTCAAGACTTTTAATTACTTCGTCTCTGTTGTTCCGCTCTTATTATTGCTTCTGTTGCCATTTCGTTAGGGGGTTGGTTTGCGTGTGTGTGTGTGTATAGCCAACAGACCTCAGCTATTTTCAACCATATAAATAACCGTAACCACGGGATCAACTGGAATGCGTTTTTATTATTTATGTAGCCACAATTGTCTGTTCAAAAGCCAGATCGTTGAATCAGCCCTGATTAAACAAAGAAATCCGATGAACCTTTCAAAACCAAGAAATCTGATGAACCTTCAAAACCAAGAAATCCGATGAACCTTTCAAAACCAACCTTTTCAAAAAATGCGATGAACCTTTCAAACCAAGAAATGCGATGAACCTTTCAAAACAAGAAACCTTTCTAAAACCAAGAAATGAACCTTTCAAATACCAAGAAATTTGTGATGAACCTTTCAAAACAAAGAAATCCGAAACCTTTCTGTGATGAACCTTTCAAAACCAAGAAATCAGAAACCAAGAAATGAACCGATGAAACCTTTCAAAACCAAGAAATGCAATGAATCTTTCAAAACCAAGAAAACCAAGAAATGAAACCTTTCAAAACAAACAAGTCCGATGAATACGATGAACCTTTCAAAACAAACAAATGCGATGAAATTTTTCAAACCAAAAATCCGATGAACCAAAAACAAAGAAATCCGATAAACCTTTCAAAATCAAGATGAAACTTTTCAAAACAAACAAGAAAATGCGATGAACCTTTCAAAACCAAGAAATCCGATGAACCTTTCAAAACCAAGAAATACGATGAACCTTTCAAAACCAAGAAATACGATGAACCTTTCAAAACCAAGAAATCCGATGAACCTTTCAAAACCAAGAAATACGATGAACCTTTCAAAACAAAGAAATCCGATGAACCTTTCAAAACAAAGAAATGCAATGAACCTTTCAAAAGCATCATGAGACTCAGACATTTTATAGACAGAATCTTCCTCCAACCAGTGATGAAGAAGATTAAGAAGCTGTCAGCTGGAGTGACGTCACGGCTGCCCTCTAGATTTCTTGGTATAAATACCGCCTGTCTGTATTCTTTACTGCACCCATACACTTGCCTGAAGAGGGAGACAGTTTGGTCTCTGAAATGTAGCAATAACTTTCTACCTTTAGGCATTTTTCTATGGCCTCCTATTATTATTATTATTATATATATATATATATATATATATATATATATATATATATATATATATATATATATATATATATATATATATACACACACACACACACACACACATAAATAACTCACCCGCCCAATACTGCAGACAGTCGAGAAACCCTCATGCAGTAGTGCAAAGCTTTTATAATCGTTATTAACATCGTTCTGCTAGGGTCAGGCTTGGTCGAGAGAGAGAGAGAAAGAGAGTGAGAGAGAAGAGAGACTCTCTCTCTCTCTCTCTCTCTCTCTCTCTCTCTCTCTCTCTCTCTCTCTCTCTCTCCGAATTTGAGTTAGTTGGAACTGGAGAGAATTGGGAAGCTGAAATGGGGAAGGATTGTAACCATCGGCGAAAATTAAATCCTCCTCTCCTGATCAGGGTAGTTTATTTAGGACTCCGAGGGAGGGGAGGGGTAAAGGAGGAGTCCCAGGGTAGGGGAATCCCCGGGGATTAGATAGTGGGAGGAAGGCGGAGGCAGTAGGAAGGGGGAGAAAGCCGATTATAACGAGTAATTAAATGAAGGGAAGCGGAACTCTGCTTTCCGTCATGTCGATACATCTCTGATGCATTTGCATATTGATGAGGGGGATTTTGTTTGTTTGTTTGTGCGCTTAATGAGGAGTCATCCATCGGTGTATTCTGGAAATGAGGATTCCCTCTGTGTATTCTGGAAATGAGGATTCCCTCTGTGTATTCTGGAAATGAGGATTCCTTCTGTGTATTCTGGAAATGAGGATTCCTTCTGTGTGTTCTGGAAATGAGGATTCCCTCTGTGTATTCTGGAAATGAGGATTCCCTCTGTGTAGTCGGGAAATGAGGATTTCCTCTGTTTCTTCTGGAAGTGAGGATTCCTTCTGCGTATTCTGGAAATGAGGATTACTTCTGTGTATTCTGGAATTGAGGATTACTTCTGTGTATTCTGGAATGAGGATTCCTTCTGTGTGTTCTGGAAATGATGATTCCTTCTGTGTATTCTGAAATGATGATTCCTTCTTCTGAAATAATGATTCCTTCTGTGTATTCTGGAAATGAGGATTCCTTCTGTGTATTCTGGAAATGAGGATTCCTTCTGTGTATTTTGGAAATGAGGATTCTCTTTGTGTTTTCTGTAAATGAGAATCCCTTGCTGAGGAGTTTAAAAATGAAAATACATTTCCGTATTCTGGAAGAGAAAACTACTATGTATATTGTGGGAAAAGAATCCCTCATTGTGTTCTGGAAATGAAGTTCTCCAGTGTATTCTAGAAATGAGAATCCCTCTGTGTATTCTAGAAATAAGAATCCCTTGATTGAAAGTTTGGAAATGAGAACCCCCCTGTGCATTCTGGAAATGAGAATCCCTTGATGGAAGGTTTGGAAATGAGAATTCCCCGTTGTATTCTGGAAATGAGAATCCCTTGATGGAAAGTTTGGAAATGAGAATTCCCCGTTGTATTCTGGAAATGGGAATCTCCCTGTGCATTAAGGAAAACGAACCTCTCCGTGTGTTCTAGAAATGAGAATGCTTGTGTGTCCTGGAAATGATCATTTCTCTGTACAGTCTGGAAATGAGAATCCCTCTGTGTATTAAGAGATGTCTTTTCTTTTGTATGTGGGTATGACTGCTTTGGCGTCGATTATGAATACTTACATTATGAAAAAAGATTAAAATATGTAAAAAGAATTCCATTAAACAATTTACAAAAAAGCTGTGAAGTGAATACAATAGTTAAAAAGATGAAATATATATATATATATATATATATATATATATATATATATATATATATATATATATATATATATATATATATATATATATATATGAAATTTGTTTCTTGACATTATGTGAGTTAGATATGAACTGGATGATTTAATATTATTAATGATATAATCCTGTGTGTCTAGATGAATGTCACTGTTGTTTTAAGCTATCAAGAATGATATAAATTGATGTGTATATTCATACATCCTAGATTAAACTACACATATACAATACACTCTCAAAGTGTCTACATAAATCATTCGTGTAACACATATTTACACTACTCTCTCAAAGTGTCTACATAAATAATTTGTGTATATACACATTTACAATACACTCTCAAAGTGTTTACATAAATAATACGTGTATCTACACATTTACATTACACTCAAAAGTGTTTGCATAAATCATTCGTGTAACTACACATACGCAATACACTCAAAAGCGTCTACATAAATAATTCTTGTAATTACACATTTACAATACACTCTCAGAGTGTCTACATAAATCATTCGTGTAACTCCACATCTACACATACACAATACACGCAGAAGTGTCTCCACAATCAAATCGTGCAGCATACACACCCAATAGCAGCACAACACCTCAAGAACCAACCCGATCCCAGATCCCATTTGCACCAAAGTTGAAACTCGTGTTCGAGAAGGTTTAAAATGAAGGGCGGAGGAGGAGGGGAGAGTGACTAGTTTGGTGTGAATTATACCTCACTCTTGCTCTAATTGTGATTGATGGGCGGGAGGGGAAAGTTGAAGAGAGTGTCAAGAGTTGTAACGTTGCTTTTCGTGGAACAACTCAAAGGTTGTCAGTCATATGGGAAGTTGGGGGGTGGGGGCTTTAATTCGGCAAAGTTTCGCCCGTCAGTGGTATTAGGGAGAAGTTGCGGGTGCTGGTGAGATAAGGGAGGTTTTTATTTTTTTTTAAGCGAGGTGGAATTGTACAGGTAAGTAAGATAAGGTAGTATTGTGGGTGGATGTTAAAATGTAAGTTTTATAGATACAGTTTTGTGTATGAATGCTAAACTGTGAGTTTTATAGAAGCAGTAAAATAGACGGATGTTAAAATGTAAGTTTTATAGATAAGTTTTGTATATGAATGCTAAAATGTGAGTTTTATAGATGCAGTAATACAGATGGATTTTAAAGTGTGAGTTTTTACTGATAGAGTAATAAAGGTGGATGTTAAAATGTGTGTTTTATAGGAACAGTAAAATAGATGAATGTTAATATGTGAGTTTTATAGATGTAGCAAAATAGATGGACGTTAAAATGTGAGTTTTATAGGTGCAGTAATATAGATTGTTAAAATGTGAGTTTTATAGATACAGTAATATAGATTGTTAGAATGTGAGTTTTATAGATACAGTAATATAGGTAAATGTTAAAATGCGAGTTTTATAGGAACAGTAAAATAGATGAATGTTAATATGTGAGTTTTATAGATGTAGCAAAATATGTGGACGTTAAAATGTGAGTTTTATAGGTGTTGTAATACAGATGAACGTTAAAATGTGAGTTTTATAGACAATAAAATAGATGGATGTTAAAATGTGGGTTTTATAGAAACAGTAATATAGATGAATGCTAAAAGTGAGTTTTATAGATGCAGTATTGCAGATGAATGCTAAAATGTGAGTTTTATAGGTGTAGTAATATAGATGAATGCTAAAATGTGAGTTTTATAGATGCAGTAATATAGATGAATGCTAAAATGTCAGTTTTATAGATGCAGTAATATAGATGAATGCTAAAATGTGAGTTTTATAGATGCAGTAGTATAGATGAATGCTAAAATGTCAGTTTTATAGATGCATTAATATAGATGAATGCTAAAAGTGAGTTTTATAGATGCAGTATTGCAGATGAATGCCAAAATGTGAGTTTTATAGATGCAGTATTGTAGATGAATGCTAAAATGTGAGTTTTATAGATGCAGTAATATAGATGAATGCTAAAATGTGAGTTTTATAGATGAATTGTAGATGAATGCTAAAAAGAGTTTTATAGAGTTTTATTGCAGATGAATGCTAAAATGTCAGTTTTATAGATGCAGATGATGAATGCTAAAAGTGAGTTTTATAGATGCAGTAATGCAGATGAATGCCAAAATGTGAGTTTTATAGGTGCAGTAATATAGATGAATGCTAAAATGTGAGTTTTATAGATGCTGCACAGTAGGCAGATGTGAAAATGGAATCTTTGGTGAGTTTTTAGGCAGAAGAGAAAAGTTGCAGATACTGGTGAAACAAAAATGAATTTTTTAAAGTAATTAATTTTTAAAGTAATTAAGGATAATGATGATTGCTGGTGTAGGAATATAGAAAAATCATGACTTGTCACTTTTAATCAATGGTAAAGAAAGGTTTCTTAGGTTTAATAAAGTTTTTTAAAGGAGAAATATTGAAATAAGTAAATGAATGAATATATAATTCATTATATAAATGTATATGTATAAATGACATACATACATACACACACATATATATATATAGATATACATAAATACATACATATCAATATTATATATATATACATATATATATATACACACACACACGCACACACTGCAAAATAATTAAAAACATGATTCCCTCCCAGTCAGAACGAGCAAAATAATGACATCAAGCGCATATCACGAGAGAGAATGACCAATGCATCACATCGTCACAGATGCCTTATTATTATGATTATTATTTTTTTTCTGCATATTTAGGGCGTCTGACGACACCGTCAGCCAAGTGCTGACAGAAATTAGACGTCAGCCATAAACTTTCACGGTGGAATTTATTGCTGTTTAACACGTCCCAGAATTTATCGGGCGGAATTATTGCACGAATGGGTCATGTGCTATTTGCCTATATTATGTTTTTATTTTTTTTCGATTGTGTATGTAAGTAGGTATATATTTTTATTAGACAAATGCCCACGCATATAAATACATACACATATATATATACACATGCATATACGTATATATATACATATATATACATGTGGGTATGTATCATGTGAAAGTGGATTCATTTCTTATCTATTCATGTATCTTGTGTTTATTCTTTCAGGTAAATGACTGGTCCAGTATTTGGGGGATGACACAAATGCTGCTTATAGGTGAGTTTATATATAATATTATATATATATACTGTATATATATATATATATATATATATATATATATATATATATATTATATTTATATATATATATATATATATATATATATATATATATATATATATATATATATATATTATATATACACAGAATCTACTGTTCACTCGTTCCCAAAAACAAAGCAATCCACTCTATAAGTTGCACAGTCCGTCACACTTTACGAATCCCTTTAATGATAATCCACCAAATTATTAATCTTCCAATATTTATTTTATCCTCAAGTCCAGCTTTGGCGTCCAAAGGCAAAAAAAAAAAAAATCTTTTAAGCCCTTTTGAGTCGAGTTCCTAAGGTCGGAGATCCCGTAGAGACGACGTTGTATTTCCGCCCTTAATGAAGCCTGTATCTCATTAAAGCTTAACGGCTGTGATAGAATTCTGGAATAGATACTTAGATGACACTTGGCTGGATCAGCTTTCATGATTGAAAATGGGTTTCTTTTGATGTTTTGTTATTATTATTATTATTATTATTATTATTATTATTATTATTATTATTATTATTATATACATACATACATACATACAGTACATATATATATACATACAGTATATATATATATACATAATAATAATAATAATAATAATAATAATAATAATATATATATATATATTGAAAATGGGTTTCTTTTAATGTTATTATTATTATTATTATTATTATTATTATATTTATATATATATATATAATAATAATAATAATAATAATAATAAATGTGACTGATAATAATATATGTGATTGAAAATGGGTTTTTTATTATTAATACTTTAATGATTATTATTATTATTATTATTATTATAATTACCCTGATTAAAAAAATAGAATTATTTTAATGTATATATTAGCTTATAATTACCCTGATTAAAAATAGAATTATTTTATGTATATGCTCTCTCTCTCTCTCTCTCTCTCTCTCTCTCTCTCTCTCTCTCTCTCCATTTTAAGTTTAAGTCGGAATCTCATATCGCCAAACGCAAGTTCCTCCGATACAGGTAGTGATCCCGTAATTTAACAATGAAATAGATTAATAAATGGTCCTCGTCGTTGACAGCAAAACATACAGCGGATCGGTTTTTTTTTTTTTTTTCATCGTTCCAATTTCACGTTCGGAACGTGTTTGCATAACAGCTTGTAGTTGTTCGATGCAATTATTACATTAATTTTTCACTCTGGGGGCGTATTGAACGTCTCCCCCCCCCGTTTTTTCGCTTGAGGGACTCTCTCTCTCTCTCTCTCTCTCTCTCTCTCTCTCTCTCTCTCTCTCTCTCTCTCTCTCTCTCTCTCTCTCCCCTGGCCTCTTAGTACAGATTGCTAGCAGGACGAGGAAGTAATCTCGCATGCTTCTCTTTGACTCTCTCTCTCTCTCTCTCTCTCTCTCTCTCTCTCTCTCTCTCTCTCTCTCTCTCTCTCTCCCCTGACAAGCATATTACTTTTCAGACATCCTCTAATTTCTCATGATGTTTGATAATGTTTCTGAAGACATCGAAAATAATGTTAAAAATGTGAAGATTTTTATATTCAATTCATAAATATTGTTTTTTATTGTTTAATTTAAACATTAAACTTTGACTATACATATGCATTACAAAATGCCAGTTAGATTCAGAAAGGTATGTATAAAAAAAACTTACTCTCTCTGGAAGCTGTTGGCAACTGTGCCATATAGGGGCGTGGCTTGTACCTTAGCGTAGGCTGAAATGAGAGATTTGACTAAAATGCCATAGAATTACAAGCCAAACACTCGCCAATTTAACAAATAATATTTTATTTTTCTGTATTTATTTTTCTTCTCATGTGCTGTCAAATTCACTGAACAATCTTAAACTCAGCCAAGACGCACTCAAACCCTTTATTCTCTCTGGAACCCTGTGGCAACTCTGCCAAATAGGGACGTGGCTTGCATCTTAGCTTAGGCTGGTGAGAGACATACAATGGAATTAAGGCCTAACGCTTTCCATGGTAACAATTACAAACACTTTGTCTTTATTTTGCTTCTTAAGGGCTCTTTAAATTCGCTGAATAATCCTACATTCACCCAAGAAATACATTTGAACTCCAGTTTCCTCCTTCGAAGAATTCACCCACGTACATTCAAGGAATTTCTGATAGCTCTTTTCACACGTTCCTATTCAGTCATTCCGGCAGTTCCTGGTAATTTATTCAGGCCATTCCTGTGAAAGTAATTCAGACATTGATGTTAGATTATACGAGTCAGTGTGGTTTTTGGCTCTTTCGTTGAATTCTGTTAGGTGTTTAAATTGGAATGTATAAGCCCTTGTCGCGATGTTCGGGGTAAGAGGCTCAAAGATACTGTATATATTTTGCAAAATAATTTCCTCTCTCTCTCTCTCTCTCTCTCTCTCTCTCTCTCTCTCTCTCAGATATATAAATATATATATATGTATATATGTGA
>NC_089786.1:1967500-2002500 GCF_040412425.1 Macrobrachium rosenbergii
AATTTTTATCCAGTTTACTGGATAAAAATTACAACTGTGTCCATCTGCAGTGATTCAATATATTCATAATAATAAATCTTCATAACAGATTGTCTTTAGGGGAAATGAAATCCATTCATTTTTGCCTACGCAGTCCTTTCTACCTAATATCATCCCTCCTCCTCCTCCTCCTACTACTACCCTCAGACAATCCCTAATCCCTCCATTCACTCCCCAATCCACTCCCCACTCCAGTCCCTCCCCCAGCATCTTATAACCCATACCAGGAACCGTGCTGGAAAGAAGAAAGGAAGGCTTTGCTCTTAGAGACTTCGTAGAGAGAGCGTCTCGCGATAAGTATGTTGCAATTATGAAGCAATTTACAGCTGTCGTTATCTCCGGGAGAGCAACCAGAAAGCAATCTTCGCCTGCGTTAATGCACTCTTTATGTTTAAACAGGCAATCTCTTGCCCCCATAGAGATTTTAATTAGGAATTTCAGTCTTCAGTAGAGAACGACCCCCACTTTTTTTTTCTCTCGAGTGCAGGTCAACATCTGATGAGAGACGGTAATTGAAGTCTCGATTCAGGCTGGAATGCATGATACAGTAAAGATGAAGGTGGGATTAGATAAAAGAGAGAGAGGGAGCTCTCTCTCTCTCTCTCTCTCTCTCTCTCTCTCTCTCTCTCTCTCTCTCTCCTAACAAACAAGTACATAATTTACTTGGAAGATCAACATAGGTCTATTACGATTTGAAGTAAATGTACCCTTACTTTCTTTTCCTCATGATGTTCGGGGATCGAACTCGGGGTGAGAGAGAGAGAGAGAGAGAGAGAGAGAGAGAGAGAGAGAGAGAGAGAGAGAGAGAGATTCCCAAAACATAAACAAAGAAAGAACAAAAAGCTGAAACTGAAGCAACGACATGAACGCTATAGAAATTCCTCTCTTTCCTCGAAGCACAGGAGATGATAGTTGCCATGACTCGTGAGGTTATCCCCGAAGCTTAAAGGGGTTGGAGGGTTTTTGGAGGGGTGGAGGGTTTTTGGGGGGGGGTGTTATACCCTGAACCTCTCCCAAATGCTGATAATCGAGCCAAGAATCGAATGGAAGACGAGGTGTGTGTGTGTGTGTGTTTTGTGTATTTCGAAGCTGTGAAAACCAAGATGGAAGATTCTCTCCCTCTTGCTTACAAACAAAGGCAAGGAATAATAGACAGGAAATGCAATTTAGATAATTTTGTTATCAGAGAGAGAGAGAGAGAGAGAGAGAGAGAGAGAGAGAGAGAGAGAGAGAGAGAGAGAGAGAGAGAGAGAGGAGTCTGCCTTGTTTACAAACATTTTCATTGGCATTGAAGAACTCTATAGCAGTCTTTCTGGTAACTAAAAGACCTTCCTTTCCATTTAGAGAGAAGGTCCTCCTTTCCATTTAGAGAGAAGGTCCTCCTTTCCATTTAGAGAGAATGTCCTCCTTTCCATTTAGAGAGAAGGTCCTCCTTTCCATTTAGAGAGAAGGTCCTCCTTTCCATTTAGAGAGAAGGTCCTCCTTTCCATGTAGAGAGAAGGTCCTCCTTTCCATTTAGAGAGAAGGTCCTCCTTTCCATTTAGAGAGAAGGCCTTCCTTTCCACTTAGAGAGAAGGCCTTCCTTTCCACTTAGAGAGAAGGCCTTCCTTTCCATTTAGAGAGAAGGCCTTCCTTTCCACTTAGAGAGAAGGCCTTCCTTTCCACTTAGAGAGAAGGCCTTCCTTTCCATTTAGAGAGAAGGCCTTTCCTTCTCTACCTTTGAAATAGACATCTATCAAGAGCGACTCTGGAGTTAAAATCTTTCTTTTTTTATTAAGAGTGCTTAGGAATTAAAATCTGTCTTATATCTGAAAAGTGCCTTTACAGTTAAAATCATTCTTTCTATTAAAAGGGCCTTTAAAGTTAGGATCCTTCCATTAAAAGTACTTGAGGGTTAAAATCTTTCTATTAAAAGTGCCTTTTCGAGTTAAAATCTTTCTATTGAGAATGCCTTTGTAGTTCAAATCTTCCTTCATATGAAGAATGAAGGCGTTTTATTCCCCTTCCTTTGAAGTCAGACGACTCTTGTTTCTGACGCTTGAGTGTACATCTCTCTCTCTCTCTCTCTCTCTCTCTCTCTCTCTCTCTCTCTCTCTCTCTCTCTCATTTGTGAAGCAAATTTTGGGCAGCTTGAAGCGCTTTTCTATGAATTTCTTTTGCATACTTGAGAGCCCGAATTGAAGCCCACATGATATGATGTGCTACTTGGACGGGCGATGGGGGAATTTTCCACGAGGTTCAAGGGAACAAGATTGTTTGTTCTCTGTCTGTCTGTCTATACATATACATCTATATTTTATATGTATATATATATATATATATATATATATATATATATATATATATATATATATATATATATATGTATATATATATATAGCTAATGAACATATATAATGTTATATGTGTATATAGAAATAAGAATGAAAAAAGTTATCCCTTGATAAAATAATAAAAAAATAATAATAATAATAATAATAATAATAATAATAATAATAATAATAAAACCAGTGTTGGAAAGAGGAGGAGAGAGAGAGAGAGAGAGAGAGAGAGAGAGAGAGAGAGAGAGAGAGAGAGAGAGAGAAGAATAAGACAGGCAAAATCAACAACATTTGCTCTCTCGCGAGGAACAAAAAAAAAAAAAGTTTTTAACTTTTAAGGGGCAGCCAAAATTCGCGAGGGGCGCGCAGCCCCCGAGAGCAAGCAAGAAGGAGAGGAGGAGTTTTTCTTGCCCGGATCAAAGGAAAGGACCCCTCGGAGGATTGGGAGGGGGAGGGGGGAAGGGGAGGGTGATGTTTCGTCCGAGTGGAGTCCCTCTCATCTCTTAAGAGTTGGTGGTTGGTTGGACTAGGGATGGCTCTCTCTCTCTCTCTCTCTCTCTCTCTCTCTCTCTCTCTCTCTCTCTCTCTCTCTCTCTCTCTCTCTCTCTCTCAGTCGATGAGATGTCTACAAATCTCTTTATTTTGAGTTTGGTGTGATTCTCTCTCTCTCTCACTCTCTCTCTCTCTCTCTCTCTCTCTCTCCCTCAATCTCCTCTCTCTCTCTCCCTCTTTCTCTCCCTTCTCTCTCTCTCCCTCTCAGCCTCTCTCTCTCCCTCAACCTCTCTCTTTCTCTCCCTCAACCTCTCTCTCTCTCTCTCTCTCTCTCTCTCTCTCTCAACAAATTAGACAGAGGAGGGGAGGGGAGGGGGTGGGACAAAAGTATTTTAGAGCCCCATTCAATCATATTAATGGGGCAGGAACATTTGTACGTGCATGTTCGCTCGCGCCCCATTTGCAGGTATTTAATGGACTGCCTCAAACATTTCCTTTGATTTAACGATACTGAGGCCTCGGCCATCACCTCTGACGTGAGAGAGAGAGAGAGAGAGAGAGAGAGAGAGAGAGAGAGAGAGAGAGTTATTTGCTGCGTGGAGCAAAGAGAGTTTATCCAGACCTTTTAACCTTTTCCCGTGTGATTATAAGTGGATGTGTTTGGCAAAAGGAGAGAGAGAGAGAGAGAGAGAGAGAGAGAGAGAGAGAGAGAGAGAGAGAGAGAGAATTCCAGTGTCATTTGCTGCATAGAACAGAAAGAGTTTATCCAGGCCTTTTAACCTTTTCTCGTGTGATCAAATGTGGGTGTGTTTGACCAAAGGAGAGAGTGAGAGAGAGAGAGAGAGAGAGAAGGAATGTGAAAGAAAGAGTGTGATTACTTATTGCCTTTCTTAGATTAATCTTCCTCCATCGACTAGAGCAACCTGTGCTCTCTCTCTCTCTCTCTCTCTCTCTCTCTCTCTCTCTCTCTCTCTCTCTCTCTCTCTCTCTCTCTCAATCCTTCTAAATGTTTCAGTGCTGACTCTTCCTGTGACAAATTGTTTCCGATGTCAAATGGGGTGAAGAAGCAAATATGGCTTTATAATTGATGAGATACCTTGATGGTGAGGAGACAGACAGACAGACAACATGATGAATGAGAGAGAGAGAGAGAGAGAGAGAGAGAGAGAGAGAGAGAGAGAGAAAGTCACACATACACATATTAGTCCAGAAAGTCGTTTAGAGGAACACAAATAGATGAAGAAGAAGAAGAAGAAGAAGAAAAAGAAGAATTAGGGAGAACTGAAATGAGATAAGGATAATAATGAGGGGAGAAGGAGATGGACCAGTTGGAAGAAGATAATGAGCGGAGGGAAATGAAGGAGAGAGGGAATAAGCGAACGCTGATAAATGTGGAGGAATGGAAAACACGTCAAACGGAGCGAGTGATATGTGGCCATTTGTAATTTGGATTTCGTGATTCCGTTCTCTGTTCTGTTTAACAGACAACAAGACAGACTCAATCTTCTGTGCTGTTTAACAGACAACAAGGCAGACTCAACCCTCTGTGCTGTTTAACAGACAACAAGGCAGATTCAACCTTCTGTGCTGTTTAACAAACAACAAGGCAGACTCAACCCTCTGTGCTGTTTAACAGACAACAAGGCAGACTCAACCCTCTGTGCTGTTTAACAGACAACAAGGCAGACTCAACCTTCTGTGCTGTTTAACAGACAACAAGGCAGACTCAACCCTCTGTGCTGTTTAAAACAGACAACAAGAAAACAAGACAGACTCAACCCTCTGTCAATCTTCTGTTTAACAAAACAAGGCAGACTCAAAACAACAAGGCAGACTCAATCCTCTGTCCTGTTTGACAAACAACAAGACAGACTCAATCCTCTATCCTATCCAACAGAAAACAAGACAGACTCAATCCTCTGTCCTGTTTAACAGACAACAAGACAGACTCAATCTGCTGTCCTTTTAAACAGACAAGAAGACTTTAACAGACAACAGGACAGACTCAATCCTCTGTCCTGTTTAACAAACAACAAGACTTTAACAGACAACAGGACAGACTCAATCCTGTCCTGTTTGACAAAACAACAAGACAGACTCTCAATCCTGTTAAACAAACAACAAGAAGACTTTAAACAGACAAGAAGACAGACAACAGACTCAATCCTCTGTGCTGTTTAACAGACAACGAGACAGACTCAATCCTCTGTCCTGTTTAACTGACAGCAAGACAGACTCAATCCTCAGTCCTGTTTAACAGACAACAAGGCAGACTAATTCCTCTGTTCTGTTAAACAGACAACAAGACAGACTCAATCCTCTGTGCTATTTAACAGACAAGACAGGCTCGATCCTCTGTTCTGATAAACAGACAAGAAGGCAGACTCAATCATCTGTCCTGTTTAACAGACAGCAAGACAGATTCAATCCTCTGTGCTGTTTAACAGACAAGACAGACTCAACAGACTCAATCCTCTGTCCTGTTCAACAGACAACGAGACAGACTCAATCCTCTGTTCTGTTTAACAGACAACAAGAGTGACTCAATCCTCTGTCCTTTTTAACAGACTGCAAGACAGAATCAATCCTCTGTGCTGTTTAATAGACATGACAGACTCAGTCCTCTGTGCTGTTGAACAGACAACAATACAGACTCGATCCTCTGTGCTATTTAACAGAAAACAAGACAGACTCAATCCTCTGTCCTGTTTAAGAGGCAAAAAGACAAGACAGACTTAATCCTTTGTTCTGTTTAACAGACAGCAAGACAGACTCAATCCTCTGTGCTGTTTAACCGACAACAAGACAGACTCAATCCTCTGTGCTATTAAACAGAACTTAGACTGGGTTTTATTAAACAGACATCGCAACTTTTCATATGAAAGACGCTGCTTCTGTGACAGATTCTGTCTGTTAAACAGACCATCACACAGATTCAATCCTCTGTCCTGTTTAACAGACACAACTAAACAGATATCTCTAAACACTACAACTTAGTCAGAGATTTATTAAATGAAACAGACAGAAATTTAAAGACACTGCTTCTGAGACAGACTCAGTCTGTTAAACAGATAGGAATACAGACGCAGTCCTTTGTCCTTTTTAACAGACACACACACATTAAAATGGTATCACTAAACACTGCAAATCAGACAGAAATTTATTTAACAGACACAGCAACTTAAATATAAAAGACATTGCTTCTGAGACAGACTCCGTCTGTTAAACAGACAGACTCCGTCTGTTAAACAGACAGACAGACTCAATTCCCTTAAGAGTCATCGTTTATCACAGATGGTATCTGACTGGAAAGGGAGGCGGGGAGGGAGGGGCCCACGACCCCCTTTTTAAGTGATTAGTGGGGGGACATAAGGAGAGAAAAGGTTGACCCCTGAGGTAGATAACACCCCCCTACCCCTGGGGGAGGGAGAAGGGGGAACGTCGACACTCATATAGATGAAGACGTGATGGGAAAGGCTGCAGGGGGGGCGCAAGATAGTGATATACTGGTGGCTTTTTCCCCGTATGGAAAAATATACGTCTTTTTTATGTATCTTTTTTTTTCTCGCTCCCCCCCTTTTTTTTTTCTTTAATATGGAAATGTTCATTTCAGAGTTTTATGAGCTAGGGCCTTTTCCCCCCTAGTTTTTTTTTTTTTTTTTCAATATTCTTAAATGTGGAGGATCCCTGTTTAGTTTTTTTGATGTGTGTTTTTTTTTTTTTTAGTTTTCGTAAAAATTCCAAATATTCACTTTGGGTTTTTTCAAACTTTTAACGTGCTGGGATATGATGTAATGGCGTTCATTTGGCAATTTTTTTCCCCGAGTTTCGTTTGTTTTTTGTGTATGTTTTTTGATTTTTTTTTAGGAGGACAGACAACTGTACTCCATTCATGGAAATGTTTTCATCTCAGGATGGGGTTCGAAGCCCCCCCCCCCTTGGATTTTTGTGGTTTATTTTGCAGTTATGGATAAGTTTTTTTTTTTGTATCATTTACTATATCTGTGAGTTACGTTTTTTTTATAATCTTAAAGATAGTTTTTCATTAAAATTTTGCTTGTATTTATGCACTTCATCTATAAGTAATGCTTATTTTTCTTTCTCTATTTAAGGGTAGTTTTTTTTTTTTACATTTTTACTACATTGTGGATTGCCCAGAGGCGTAGTTTTTTTTTGTGGCTTTTATACTACATCCATGGGTTGGTCGACAAAGGCACAATCTATTGTGCACGAGACGGGATTCAGTCGTTCCCCCCTGCTGGGATCGATTCCGGGGCTTTTGTTTTTTTTTTAAATGGATAAATCTTAGTTATACTTTTACATGTATAGTTTTATATATATATATATATATATATATATATATATATATATATATATATATATATATATATATATGTGTGTGTGTGTGTGTGTGTATATATAGTGTATAGATACATCCAGTACCTTTGATGTGTATTCCTATCATTTCCCCTTCCCTCATTTCCCCTTCCATCATTTCCCCTCCCATCTTTTCCCTTCCACATTTCCCCTTCCATCTTTTCCCGTTCCATCATTTCCTCTTCCATCATTTCCCTCCCCTCTTTCCCCTTCCCTCATTTCTCCTTCCATCATTTCCCCTCCCATCTTTCCCCTCCCATCATTTCCGCTTCCATCATTTCCCCTTCCCTCATTTCCCTTCCATCATTTCCTCTTCCCTCATTTCCCTTCCATTATTTCCCCTTCCCTCATTTCCCCTTCCATCGTTTTTCCTTCCCTCATTTCCCCTTCCATCGTTTCCCCTCACCTTATTTCCCATTCCATTAGTTCCCCTTCCATTAGTTCCCCTTCCATTATTTCCCTTTCTCTCATTTTCCCATCCCCTCCTTTCCCCTTCGTAATTTCCCCTCACAGCATTTCCCCTTCCTGATTTCCCCTCACATAATTTCCCCTTCCATCATCTCCCTTCCATCATGTCCCCTCACATCATTTCCCCTTCCATCACTCCCCTCCCCTCTTTTCCCATTCCCTCATTTCCCCTTCCATCACTTCCCCTTCCATCTCTCCCCCTCCCACATTCCCCCTCTCTTAAAGGGGAAACGTCCGCAGCCCTAAGGACGAACGGACGGACGGTCGACGAAAGGCGCTAAAATGCTTGCTGGGGAGAGAGAGAGAGAGAGAGAGAGAGAGAGAGAGAGAGAGAGAGAGAGAGAGAGAGAGAGAGAGATCTTCCCCCCCCTCCCCCCTTCGCCCCCCATGAAAAAACAAAAGACCAGAATACTGCAGTGTTTACGTCGCTTTCTTCTTCTTCTTCTTCTTCTTCTTCTTCTTCTTCTTCTTCTTCTTCTTCTTCTTTTGTTGTGGCGTCAAAGAACTGGCGTCGCCGTCGTCCCTCTAGTCTCCGACGCATCGAAGGGGGTATTGTGTTTGTGTGCAGTATGCTTGTTAGCGTTTGTGTGTTTGTTTGTTTGTTCGAGAGAGCGCGAGTGTGTCTAGTGTTTGTTTTTGTGGGGCCGTGTGGTGCTTGTTTGTTCTGTCGTTGTTGTGTGTGTGTGTGTGTATGTGTAAGTGGTTGTATGGTACTTGTGATTACTTGTTTTGTTTGTGATTTTGTTTGTGTGTATGTGAAAACAACTCATTTTATATCCGCATTTTATATCCTCATTTCAAGTTATATCCTCTGCTATGATAATCCCCATTCCTCTTCAAACACCTCCTATATTTACTTATACTTTTTTTCATTTCATATATATATATATATATATATATATATATATATATATATATATATATATATATATATATATATATATATATATATATATATATATATATATATATATATACACGTATTCCTTTCAGAGTGACCATGACCTGGTCTTAAACTCCGTTGCTCCCCAGACAATACTCAGTAATGGAAAAGTGTCCCATTAGGGAGGTGGTGGCCCTTTCGAGGGGATATGTTTGGGGGGGTGGGGAGGGGAGCGGGGGAGGTGGGGGAGTTCTTCCTCCTTCCTCGAGATTTCCTATAATGGGGTGACCTCTTTATGGTCCAGTTATGGCCACCAGGGCCACTGGGACGGGGGATGAGGAATAGGAGGGGAACGGTGGAATTCGGAAGTTGCCCAGGGATGGATGGATGCAGTGCTATTAATACTTTGAGAGAGAGAGAGAGAGAGAGAGAGAGAGAGAGAGAGAGAGAGAGAATGTGTATATATATGAGAGAAAAAATTGTAAATATATACCCATATATAATATACAGAGAGAGAGAGAGAGAGAGAGAGAGAGAGAGAGAGAGAGAGATAAAATATATGTGTATATTAGAGAGAGAGAAAATATATAATATATATTAGAGAGAGAGAGAGAATATAATTATATGAGAAAGAATATATATATATATATATATATATATATATATATATATATATATATAGAGAGAGAGAGAGAGAGAGAGAGAGAGAGAGAGAGAGAGAGAGAGAGAGAGAGAGAGAGAGAGATAAAATTTCCCTGCCTCTGCTAATAATGGTAATGTCAGTCCCCGGAGGCGAAATGCAGATGAAATGGTTATTAAAGAGGGGGGGGGGAGGCGCTATAAGGGTGGGGGAGGGGAGCAGGGTTGATGGAATGGGGGTGGGGAGTTATCGAATAAAGTACGATGGAGAGAGAGAGAGAGAGAGAGAGAGAGAGAGGACAATGTTTATTGTGATGGTAGAAGGTACCTGGAATGGTGTGGATGGGGTGAGACAGATGATTGACAGGCAGTTGACAGACCATCTTAGATAGCTGTGGATAGACAGTGATTAGATGGCAACGCATTGGTCTGTATAGACAGATAGCCGATTACCTATCAGAGTCACGTATAGACAGGAAGCTATTTAGACAGATAATTGATTGCCTGTCAGTTAGAGTCACGTACAGACAGTTGCTGGAAGCGATTATTTATTCGACAGTTCCAGAGGTTTAGACAGAGTAGACGTTCATTTTGAGTTGACAGATAGACGGATGGAAGGACTCCCTGTTTTACCCTTTCCAAGACCAACATTTTGACAGAAGAATTCCATATAGTCGTAGACAGAAATATAAGACAGAAATTTAAGAGCAAATGAAACAAGAGGAGATAGGTTTACGAAAGCATAATTGATTACAGCAGTAGATTTGCATAATTCTGTATACTGTCAAAAAGACAGAGGTTTTGAGAAGTCCCACCGTCTGATATCCCTTACAAAAAAAAAAGGACGCCAACATAGACAGGGAAGGACAGAAGAAAAACAACGCATCAAAGTTTTTTATAGTTTAATTTTCAAGACAGGAATTAAGATCAAAATGGCTTTGTCAAGGTATATACGATGCATTCTCGTATATTGAGAGAGAGAGAGAGAGAGAGGAAGTAAATAAATGGAAACTGAAAACTTTCCAAGGAGGCTGGGAAGCAATGGGAAGAATTGCCTTGGCTGAATACACACATGGGTCCCAAGAAGTTTGGACCAAGGAGGGAATTTTGGGTTGCGGCTTCACAGAGAGAGAGAGAGAGAGAGAGAGATTTATATATATGTATACAAACTGCATATGCAGAAAGACACGGATTGACATACTGACTGACAGCTAGATTAGATTGACAGACAGATAAACAAATAAAAAAAAAAAAACGTCCGTAGGGCAACCGATTGACAGGTCATGTCTGTCATCAAAGAGACAACGTAGGCAGCCTCACAAACGCGAGCAAAATTACCGAAAGGACCAGGCAAGGACTGACAGGCTTAGACGGTGGGCGGACGGAGCTTGGGGGCTGAAATGCGAATGGACAGACGACAGCGATCAGCGGCGTTGACAGAGATAGACAGACAGGAGACAGATGCAACTCTAGATATTGGATCCTGTCTTGAAGACGGGATTATAAATAGTAACTAGAGACAGACAAGCTCTTAGATAGACAGAGAGACAGTCAAATACCCGTCCAGGTAGACAGACAGTCAAATACCCGTCCAGGTAGACAGACAGTCAAATACCCTTCCAGACAGACAGGACAGACAGACAGGAAGACAATTAACCGTCCAGAGAGACAGACAGACAGACAGGAGATTGAAGTAGTTATGAAGTAAGTGGCTCCGTAAATATTGAATCTGCGCCAGGAGATAGCCAGGTAGTTCAAGGCAGTCCGGCAGGTGGGGGGGGAAGCCTAAAAAATGGCCCACAACCCCCTCCCCCCTCCCCCTCCCCTCTCCATATTAGATTTAGGGAGCTTCCTCTCCTGTAGCGGCAGGAAATGCGATTCCAGGAGAGAGAGAGAGAGAGAGAGAGAGAGAGAGAGAGAGAGAGAGAGAGAGAGAGGATGGTTTAGTTTTCCCATAAGATCAATTAGTTTTTAAATTGTTGTCTGAGAAACAGAGAGAGAGATGGCAAGGGAAAAAGATTATTTCTCTCTCTCTCTCTCTCTCTCTCTCTCTCTCTCTCTCTCTCTCTCTCTTATCTGAGACAGGCTCGGCATCATACTTGACGCCTTGGTTATTAAAAATGAAATTGATGTTAAACAGTTCTCATTTCAATGTTTATATATATATATATATATATATATATATATATATATATATATATATATATATATATATATATATAAATATTAAATATTAAATTCTGCATGCCATTATATGTACTTTCGAATTTCACAAGATGAAAAATATTCCTAATTCTTTTTTATTTTTATTTTTGGGAGGTGCCTCGTTAGGAAGTCGAAGCCGGAGCCATAACGATCAAATCGGACAGGTTCTGAGTTGTTTTTCAAATTCATTTAACGTATTCCCCTTGAAGTGTGCCACAAAAATAGTTTTTTTTTCCTCTTTAAAAAAATATGAAAGTTTCCAACCTTTGCGATAAATTGAATTAGATTTGAGAGGTTGGGGTAGGGAGAGAGAGAGAGAGAGAGAGAGAGAGAGAGAGAGAGAGGTTATTGTAAAAAACTTAATTAGGTTGAGCTAGAGACAGGTAGATAGATGCATAAAGTTATTCGTGAAAAGAGAGAGAGAGAGAGAGAGAGAGAGAGAATTCTAGCTCTTGGGTGTGTGTGTGTGGGAGAGAGAGAGAGAGAGAGAGAGAGTTATTGTAAAAAAATTAATTAGGTTGAGCTAGAGACAGGTAGATAGATGCATAAAGTTATTCGTGAAGAGAGAGAGAGAGAGAGAGAATTATTGTAAAAAACTTAATTAGGTTGAGTTAGAGACAGGTAGATAGATGCATAAAGTTATTCGTGAAGAGAGAGAGGGAGAGAGAGAGAGAGATAGGATATGCAATCGTTTCCGCACCAAACTAGCTAAGGCGTGGGGCTAGCAACACCATCCCCCAAAGACTTGTTGATAATTGGAAGACTATATAAATCTCTGGAGCCAGCCATTGGCCATTGTAGATGAAAGGGCTTAGGAGAGAGAGAGATAGTTTAGTTGGAAGGTAACAATTCCCCAGTTCCATTTAAAATACACAAAGGACTCTCTCTCTCTCTCTCTCTCTCTCTCTCTCTCTCTCTCTCTCTCTCTCTCTCTCTCTCCGAGTTAATGAGAGGCTCAGAGGGGCCTAGCTCTATATATCTTTATTAGGATATATTCCATTACTCAAGAGGCCCATTTTTTTTTCTGTCAGGGGCCTAGATTAATGCTACCCAATTCCGTGATCCTGCAACGAGGAAGCTGGTGCTGTCTCTCTCTCTCTCTCTCTCTCATGCACACACACACACACACACACTTTAAGAGGTAAATATCTCTCTCTCTCTCTCTCTCTCTCTCTCTAAAACTCTCTTAAAAACTCTAAAACTCTCTCTCACCCAAGAGCTAGAATTCTCTCTCTCTCTCTCTCGCCCAAGAGCTAGAGTTCTCTCTCTCTCTCTCTCTCTCACCCAAGAGCTAGAATTCTCTCTCTCTCTCTCTCTCTCTCTCTCTCTCTCTCTCTCTCTCTCTCTCTCCACACACACATCCAAGAGCTAAGTATCTCTCTCTCTCTCTCTCTCTCTCTCTCTCTCTCTCTCTCTCTCCCTCTCTCTCTCTCTCTCTCCCCCCGGGCGTGCAATACAAAGGAATTCCTCCCTTTGTGTAATGTGATTTAGACGGGGGGAAATTTAGCGTTATTTATGCGGCCGTTTTTCAGCGCCTTCAACTTATTACGCTTTCAAAACATTCGTTTATCGCCGTATTAATGGTGCTTTCGCATGCGCGCGCGCGCGCGCGCGCGCGTATGTGAACGTCGGCGCTTCACATTTTTCCACATTAAGGTGTTGTCGGAAATTGTTGAGTTGTATGTGTGTATATTTTATTTTTAATTATCATATGATGTACATTTTTATTTTATTTTTAATTATATAATATATATATATATATATATATATATATATATATATATATATATATATATATATATATATATATATATATATATATATATATATATATATATATATATATATATATATTAATTTCATTTGCTCAAAACAATTTACTCTTACTTTATCAAAAAAAAAAAAAAAAATTGTTGAAATAAGTGACAAATGAAGCGCTTTCATTATATTCCCTGAATGACAGGAAGTGTACGATTCTCTTTTGTCCATTGATATTTATCATTACATTCCGAAACCCATTCTGTCAACTGCAAGTTGCATAATGAATTTTAAAATAAATTTTTTTTTAATTCTTGAGTCACTTGACCCACTTCTATTTTCGTAAATCCGTTCTCTCTTCCCGAGGTATTTCCTTTTCATCCTTCTCCGATAAAGAAAGTTATCCAGTCTTATTTTTTGTCGCTATTATTTTATTGATATTTTTTATTTTTATTTTTATTGTTATTTTTGTTCGTGACCTCATATTTTGTCTTGGATATTTCTTGTTTATCTTCGTCTCTTTTTCGTATTTGTATTTGTTGTTCAGGAAGTATTATTATTATTATTATTATTATTATTATTATTATTATTATTATTATTATTATTATTATTATTATTATTATTATTATTATCTTGTTTTGTTTCATACTAAGAGTGTTACACACTTTGCCAAATCGAGGAATTATTAATATTAGTATTTTTGTTATTATTATTATTATTCTTTAAGGGTAAGTATCAGAGAGAGAGAGAGAGAGAGAGAGAGAGAGAGAGAGAGAGAGAGACTAGGGACCTATTAGCATGACAGAGCGGAAGACACACGTACAGACAGAGAGATAGGAGCTGCAGCTAGGGCCACTTAGTAAAATAGAGAGAGAGAGAGAGAGAGAGAGAGAGAGAGAGAGAGAGAGAGAGAGAGAGAGATCCACGTCTTTAGTATTCGTCAGAGGAACCGAGCAATCTTGGAGCTTTGTTATTCTAACCAAGTGGGACAGGAAAGGGACCTCTCTCTCTCTCTCTCTCTCTCTCTCTCTCTCTCTTCTCTCTCTCTCTCTCTCTCTCTCTAGTTTATTGGAAGTTCTCTCTCCTTTGTTCTGCAAGAAATGAGAAATATGAAAATTGACTATGGAAAAACTCAAATTAGAATGAAGAATTAGGAAAGATGAAGATGTCAGAGAGAGAGAGAGAGAGAGAGAGAGAGAGAGAGAGAGAGAGAGAGAGAGAGAGAGAGAGAGTTTGTGTTAAGAATTAACCGAGATAGAAAGGGAATCCAGGAACTGGAAAAATGCAAGAATCCCTTGATGAGAATTCTCCCTTTTTCCTCCTTCCTTCCTTCCCCATCTGAGAGAGAGAGAGAGAGAGAGAGAGAGAGAGAGAGAGAGAGAGAGTTCAGTCATTCCAGAGAGAGAGAGAGAGGGTTTGTATTAGATAGCAACTAAAAAAAAAAAAACACTAGGAATTTAAAAAAAAAAATCTAATATCACTTTAATGAGAAATCTCTTTCCTCGTACCAGAGAGAGAGAGAGAGAGAGAGAGAGAGAGAGAGAGAGAGAGAGAGAGAGAGAGAGAGGGAGGTCTTTCCTCCTCCTAGAGAGAGAGAGAGAGAGAGAGAGGCTGTAAAAGATGGGATCCTGAGGCCATCCAATAAAGGAAAACTACCCTAAGTCACTGTGGGTCTGCGCAGAGTTGCATCTTAGTTATGTCTCTTTCCCCCCTCCCCCTCTCCCTCCCCCTTTGTTGTTTTAAAGGGTAAGGGGAAGGGGAGGAGGGGGGAGAGGAAGGGGGAATAGAAGCGGAACTGCGATAAGGGGTCCGGACGATGGCAAAAATGCGCAAATGACTAAAGTTTAAAGAGTGATTTTGGCCCCCGTTCCGAAACTGACGAGTTCGAGTTTAGGTGTAATGCTTATATATATATATATATATATATATATATATATATATATATATATATATATATATATATATATATATATATATATATATATATATATATATATATATATATATATATATATATATATATATATATATATATATATATATATATGTAGAGGCAATGGAATCGCAATCTTACGGCACTTCATAGCCCAAAACCGAAGAGAATGAGATGGAAAGAACAGTTAAGAAAATTAGGGAAGAACAGAAGAAGGTGTCAAGTTCCAAAGCCTCGAGGAATCTCGTGCGATTTCAATACAGTGCCTGCATGCACGTGTATGTGCATTTATTCTCAATGTTTTTTTTTTGTTTAATACACAGACATCTTGATCATAGTTTTGTATGCAGCTTTGTATAGGTTGTATATATTGTACAGTATATACTCAGTATATACACTTACCCTCTAAAAGTATACTATATACACGTACACCCTAAAATTTGAGGTTTTTTCCATTATAAAATACACAATCTACGTGTAATGCCTAAGGTTTTTACTGTTTGTTTCTTTTTTGGAGTGTGTTTGTGAGTGTGTATGTTTGTGTCGGTGGGTATCATATATGTATATATATATATATATATATATATATATATATATATATATATATCTCACACACACACACACACCGACATCGCACATCGCAACCCCACAAGCACGCAATCTAAAAAAAAAAAAAAAGGCAGACCGTAAACGAACTTTACTTCTGTACCATAAAAGGAATTATTAGACATAACGTTAAACTCCTGCAGCAGATAAAGTTTCTCTCAGGAGTTTTCCAATCTCGCGGAAGATAATCAGCATTGTTTGGGGAGGGGAGGGGTAGGGGAGAGGGAAGGTGAACGGTTTCTGGAGGAGGAGGAGGAGGAGGGGAGGGGGGGAGGGAGGGGGAGGTGCTGAGGTGCTGAGAGGTAGAGGTCAGAGTCCTTGAATTCTTGCACCTATGGCTGAAGGGAAAAGGGGGGAGCGGTCTCTCTGGGTTGGGAGCGGGGAAGGGGTTGGATGTGGTGTGTGGGGGGTTTCCTGCGGTTTTGGTGCCCTGTGATTGGGGGGAAAGCGTTTTTTTTATGGGGGAGAGGTTTTTTAAGGGAAAGGGGTTTTTTATGGGGGAGAAGTTTTTTAAGGGGAAAGGGAGTTTTTTTGGGGAAGAGTTTTTTATTTTTTTTTGGAGTCTTTATGGGAAGAGATTTTTTTTTTTTTTTTTTTTGAGGAAAAGGGAGTTTTTATGGGAAGAGGTTTTTATGGGAAGGAAAGGGAGTTTTTATGGGGAAGAGGTTTTTTAAGGGGAAAGGGAGTTTTTTTGGGGAAGAATTTTTTAAGGGGAAAGGGAGTTTTTTATGGGGAGGAGTTTTTTTTAAAGGGAAAGAGAGTTTTTCAGGAGGAGGTTTTGAGAGGTAAGGGGGTTTTTGGGAAGGGGTATTTTGTAAAGGGATGGGCTTTCTTAGGGGAAAGGAATTTTTTTAGGGGAAGGGTTTTGTAGGGGAAAGGGAAGTTTTTAGGTAAAGGGAGTTTTTTATGGGAAAGGGAGTTTTTTTGGGAAAAGGGAGGTTTTTTAGGGAAGGGAGTTTTTTTAGGGGAAGGTGTTTTTATGGGAAAGGAGTTTTTTTGGGAAGAGGAGTTTTTTAAGGGAAGGGGAGTTTTTTTAGGGGAAAGGAAGTATTTATAGGGGAGGGGAGTTTTGTTGGTGTGAAGGGAGTCATTTCCGGGGGTGCCCTTGGGGTTGGGTTACTGAATTCCTGAAAGTTTTTTCAACCAGTTTCTTTTGTTTTGTGGGGGGCCTTCTTCTATAACATCAAAAGGGAGTTTTTTTTCAGGGTGACCTGGATTGGGCTACTGGATCCCTCGAGGTGTTTTTTTCGCCAGTGTTAGTTTTCCATTGGTTTTGAAGGGCTCTGCAATATTAAATGTTTTTTTAGGCTTCCTAAAAATTGAGGAAAGATGGGCCGTTTTGGTGCCCCGTGATTGGGGTAGGAAAGGGAGTTGTTTTTTTCAGGGGTGGCTTGTAGTTACACTACTGAATTCCTTGAAGTTCTGTCATCAGTGGGTGGGTTTTCCGTTGTCTTTTTTTTTTTTGGTGTTCTGCAATATTAAAAGTGGTGAGTTTTTTTTTTTTAGGGATTGCTAAAAGTTGGAGAAAACTATAAACATTATGTTAGGGAGTGAACGACGAGGTGGTTTGAAATCATGCACATGTGGCATCTCGCTTCAAAAAAAAAAACACAAAAAAAAACAGACATTGGTCCGAACAAACTCCATTCATTTCAAAACGGGAACGAGAGAAAGTAGGCCAGTAGGTTACAATGGGAACGAAGGAACTGGAATGGGTGTTCCTGATTGTACTCGTCTAGGATTCCTTTTTTTTTTTTTTTTTTTGTTATTTAAGGTGACAATCGATTAACCCAGTCGACTTGCTTGGGTTCGTCTTTGATTTTTCCATTTGCTTTGACTGTGCTTGTTGTCTTTGAGTAGTACTTTTTGTTTTAATTGTATTTGTCTTTGATTTTCCAATATGCTTTGATTGTGCTTGTCTTTGATTAGCCCCTTTGTTTTGATTGTGTTTGTCTTTGATTTTCCAGTTTGCTTTGATTGTGTTTGTCTTTGATTTTCCAATTTACTTTGATTGTGCTTGTTATTGTTTTGTTTGTCTTTGATTTTCCAATTTGCTTTGATTGTGCTTGTCTTTGATTACCCCATTTTGCTTTGATTGTGCTTGTCTTTGATTAGCCCATTTTGCTTTGACTGTGCTTGTCTTTGATTGGCCCATTTCTGTCAAATCATCTTTAAGAAAAAAAATATAAACCAATATAGAGTAATTGGTATATTGCAAGAACAGCGGCAGAATTGCTGTGACTCTGGTTATAACACAGCTCACAGAGTCCCAGTGGTTCCCAGATACTGTGGTCATGTTCCCCCGGGCATCAGCGGGGTGACAGATGCACCGATACCCCTACCCCATTCCTCTTCAGTTATGTGAAGTTAGAGTATAAAGGAAAGGAAAATATTGGAATGGTTCATTTCTAATGTATTTTATGTGTGAGAAATTAATCTGTTAACTTCTGTATTTATTCATTTATTTATTTATTGTTATTTACAATTTTACTGAATTTTACAAAAAAAAAAAACTTTTTACCCATAAAATACTCCTTTATCCCGAAAAACTCCCTCCCCACTAAAAAACTTTAACCAGGGCCCGGTGGTGGCCTATACTATATAGTTGCCAGAAGCACGATTATGGCTAGATTTAACCGTGAGTAAAATAAAAACTACTGAAGAGGGTAGAGGGCTGCAATTTAGTATGTTTGATGATTGGAGGGTGGATGATCGACATACCAATTTGCAGCCCTGTAGCCTCCTCAGTAGTTTATAAGATATGAGGGCGGACAGAAAAAGTGCGGACGGAAAAAAGTGCTGACAGAAAAAAGTGCGGACAGGAAAAAGTGCTGACAGAAAAAGTGCGGACGGGAAAAAGCACGGACAGAAAAAAGTGCTGACAGAAAAAAGTGCGGACGGGAAAAAGTACGGACAGAAAAAAGTGCGGACGGAAAAAAGTGCGGACGGGAAAAAGTGCTGACAGGAAAAACTGCGGACGGGAAAAAGCACGGACAGAAAAAAGTGCTGACAAAAAAGTGCGGACAGAAAAAAGTGCGGACGGGAAAAAGTGCTGACAGGAAAAAGTGCGGACGGGAAAAAGCACGGACAGAAAAAAGCGCTGACTGAAAAAAGTGCTGACAGAAAAAAGTGCGGACGGAAAAAAGTGCGGACAGAAAAAAGTGCGGACAAAAAAAAGTGCGGACAGAAAAAGTGGGGACAGAAAAAAGTACGGACGGACAGACAAAGCCGGCACAATAGTTTTCTTTAACAGAAAACTGAAAAAAAAACCGAATCCTAAATAATCTCAAGAGATACAATATCACGAAGGAGAAATATAAGAAGACATCCCCACTTTTTCCTCTCTCTCTCTCTCTCTCTCCCCTCCATACCTTTTGGCATTCTCTCCTATCCAACGTAATCTTTCACTTTTTTATTTCCATATCCCTTGGGTCCGCTGAATGAGGAACAGCGGAAGAGGGAAAACTGATAGTTATAGAATGAAGACGAAATACGAAGCCGCAGAAATGGAAAGAAGATATAGGAGAAATGGAAGGCGATCAACAAGAAAGGGCGGAAGAGTTGATAAATAAACAAAAATGTGAACGAGCGATGAAAAGAAACGCCGTGAGAAGGAAGAAAGAGGAATAATCATAACAAGAGGATGAAAAGATGAAAAAGAGAAAGAGAGAGAGAGAGAGAGAGAGAGGACAAACAATAAGTGACGATAGACGGAAAGGGGAGAGAGAGAGAGAGAGAGAGAGATTGGATTTCATTTTGAGGTATTCTTGAATAAAGTTGTAAAAAAGGCGAGAAATTGATAAGAGGGAGATATGAAGGAATGAAATAACAAGAGAAGTAGAAGAATAAATAAATAGACAGATAATTAAATAAATAAATAAATAAGTAAATAAATAAGTGAAAATTGCCAAAATCACTTCTTATACCTTTTGATGACTGAGCGGATGAAGTCATTGGCACCACTGTTCAAACCCTAAAATCAACATTTTTTTTATATAAAATCTGGTTAAAATAGAATTTATTTCTAATCCTCATTGATATATGAGTGGATAAAGTCACTGCTACCTATGTTCAGACCCAAAAATCCACAGTTCTTGAATATTTCGCCAGAGTCGAATCCATTTCTTAAATATCTTTTGATGACCAAGTGGATAAAGTCACTAAAATCACTGTTCCAACACAGAAATGCACAGCTTTGAAGCAAAGAAAGTTAGTTAGTGTACTTTCTCTTCACTAACCAATTTTCTCTGGTTAGTGTGCTTTCTCTTCACTAACCAAAAAAGCACTTCACTAACCAACTTTCTTTGGTTGGTGTGCTTTCTCTTCACTAACCAACTTTCTCTTCACTAACCAAAGAAAGTTGGTTAGTGAAGAGAAAGTACATTTCTGGGGTGTTTAAGAGAAAGGAGGAGAGGAGAAACTTAAGAGGGTTCTAGAAAGTCGTGAATAGATGAGAGAGAGAGAGAGAGAGAGAGAGAGAGAGAGAGAGAGAGAGAGAGAGAGAGAGAGAGAGAGAGAGAGAGACTCATCTTGAACTCAGCCATTAAAATATGAATGAGATAATAGCTAAATGTCGTGTTATTATTAGTGGACCCAATCCCTTGTTTGAGGGAAACGGGTTCATATTGAAAATAAAAAAAAAGATAAAGAAAAAAAATATCCACGCGTGGGAGAAGGAGCAGAAGGGGGAATGATGATAAAAAGAGGAATATGTAAAATATATGATAATGAAATAACATGCAAGGTAAAAGTGGGAATAATCTGGGACGGTATATTAAAAAAAATATTTCCCTTTGGAGTTTTTTTTTTTTTTTTTTTTACTATTGTGGTTTTTTTTTTTTTTAACAAAATGGCGTACTTGTCTGCCGTTTTTGGAATTCTAGGCGTTACTTTTTGGGGTTTCCTGCATATTTTGCAAAATTCTAGGCCTTCTAATTTCAAATTTCTGAAGTTATTTCTCTTTGGAACACTTTAAAAAAATTCTTTTTACTTTTTTTTTTTACAAAACGGCGTACTTGTCTACCATTTTTGGAATTCTAGGCATTAACTTTTTTGGGTTTCCTGCATATTTTCCAAAATTTAGGTATTCTATTTTAAAATTTATGGCTATATAACACTCAAATTTAAGACTATTTTTAAAATTAAATGGTTTCCTGTATGTGCATTGCATGAGATTCAGTGAATTAGAGTCCATTCAGCTACTAAGAACTCTCTCCAAAATGGCGACTTCATCGACAAATTTCTCCCTCTGCATAAAATCTGATTTTTGCTCAGAATTTTAGCTGAAATCACTTTTTAGTTTTCTGTAAAAGAAAACTATTGTGCTGGCTTTGTTTGTCCGTCCTCACTTTTTTCTGTCCGCACTTTTTCTGTCCGCCCTCAGATCTTAAAAACTACTGAGGCTAGAGGGCTGCAAATTGTTATGTTGATCATCCACCCTCCAATCATCAAACATACCAAATTGCAGCCCTCTAGCCTCAGAAGTTTTTATTTTATTTAAGGTTAAAATTAGCCATAATCGTACCTCTGACACCACTATAGGTACCAACAACTCAGGCCACCACTTGACCGTGGCTGAGTTTCATGGGCCGCGGTTAAGAGTTTCATGGGCCGTGGCTAAGAGTTTCATGGGCCGTGGCTAAGGGTTTCATGGGCCGTGTCGAAGAGTCTCGTGGGCCGTGGCTAAGAGTTTCATGGGCCGCGGCTAAGAGTTTCATAGGCCTCTGCTAAGAGTCCCATGGGCCGTGGCTGTCCAGAATACTCAATTGCGCCGAAAAAACATCGGCGCATTTTTGACTTTTTTTTTATTAGATTTTAATTTTCTACAACATTGGCTTCTACTTTTTTTTTTTTAAATTTAGGACTTTTAGATTTAGGACTTAGGACTTTTAAATTTAGTACGGTGTCCAATTTGAAATATTCCCCCAACTATAAAATTCGAAGTCCGCTCAAAAAATTTAGGTTGCAGTCATTCGTACCATATGGAAATTCTCTCCAATATGGCGTCTACATACTATATTTTTTCCTGTTCAGCTTAGAACGTGTATAATTTTAAGATGATTTTCTTTTATATAAAATTAAGAGATTTTACCAAAATTCAAAATTTTGTCATTTTGAGGTGATTTTCATTATAATTCAAATCAAGAGATTTTTTCAAAATTCAAAATTTTGTCTGTGTTGTAGTTTATACGATATCAACACAGCCATATTGAAATTCACCAGAATTTCTGTTAATATTCTGTTAAAATTCATTCCTTCGAGTTCTCTTAAAATTAAAAGTGATTTGTGCGCATACCATTAACTGGAGTGTATAGTGAAACTGATGCTTTCGTAATATTTTATTCTTAATAGTGAATAAATTTTTTGTGTACATGTAAATGTAAGTATTTAGGTGTATTTTATACATAATAATATCTTGGCTGACAATACAAGAATGCATTCTTGTAATGTGATTCTCTCTCTCTCTCTCTCTCTCTCTCTCTCTCTCTCTCTCTCTCTCTCTCTCTCTCTCTCTCTCTCTCTCTCTCTCTCTATAGATTCTACCCTAGAACTCGAAGCACTTTGGCACTGTCTAACCAGAATGGTACCCAGTCACTGATCTATAAGAACCACTTTCCTTTCATTCATAAATTGAAACCAAGCGTTCAATTTATGAATGATAAATTTTACTACTTTACGACAGGTATTAAAGCTTTCTTATTTTACTAAAGCACCTACACACTTAAGTCTACACTTAAGTGGATACGAGGCGTCACTTTTTTTTTTTTGCACGTGATCTATGCAAATTGCAGCTGACACTTAAAGTGGGGGATTTATATATCCCTTTTTTTCTTCCTAAAGGACGGCACTTAATGGTTGAAGTCATATAAAGTGTGCAGTCCGTTTTAGTTTTAAGTGCCAGAGACAAAAGTGTTTTTTGTCTGCTTATTGAATCTTGGGTGTAAGTGCTAAGTGTTCTAGGTGTGAGAGGATAATAATTAGTGACTACAGAAAGAGTAAGTTCCTTATATATATATATATATATATATATATATATATATATATATATATATATATATATATATATATATATATATATATATTGTGTATATCACGTACAAACCATCTGTCATTTCATCCTTGACAAAATCATGCGATTCAAGTCCACCAGAACCAAAAAATAAAAAAAAAGAAAACCCAGCGTTGATTGACCGTTCCCCATCGCTGGAAAACTTTCCGGATCACACACACACACACACATACGCACGTACACACAGCACCTCTCCTTCAGAAGCTGAAATAATTGAGGGGGTAACTGTTAACACCTGTCGCAAGTATGTGTGTATGTGTGTGAATCTCGTTTGAAACCCCCCAAATGAACTAGGTGATGAAAACTTATCGCCCATGAAAGAAAGATGTTGAGAGATTTGCCTGAGAGATTTTAAAGGGTTTTCCATCTCTCATGGATGTGTGATTATCTCTCTGGACTCTCTCACGGGAGCGTCTTAGCTCGTGATGACGTCACGGCGTTCTTAAGGTCGAGCGCCTTCTGCCCAGAAGAATGATTAGCTGATGGAATTCAACCTATATTAAGATGTCTCCGCTCAGAAAGCTTGCTTATCAACCTTGCCATTAAAGTAGAACCATGAACGCATAATTTATAGCGTTGTAATTAGTGCCTGAGGATGGTTAATAAGTAAACATACACTGAAGACTAGTGTTGAAGGAACAGTGTAATTTGAAAGTGTAAGCTATCCAGAATACAAGGCATTTCATTTGATTCTTGATCTGTAATTATTGTGTAAAGTAATTATCAAGTAATCCAGCGTTAGAGAACTACGGTATTTTGTAAAGAAGCATTTTGTAATCAATATTTATATAAGTATTAAAGGTATTGTCAAGAAACTATATTGAAATAATATTATTCCCGACGTTGCAAGTGTACAAACAGAACTATCGGTCGAAGAGTTTTCAAAAGAATTTCTAGAAACTAGAAGGAAGCTAGATGCCTCTGTCATAATATCCAGTCATTTATCTCCTAGAATTTCCAGTAACATCCTATCCCATCCTATCCAGAATTCTAGACTTAGAAAAAAAACTCCTAGTGAATTTCTCGAGTTTGAAAATCACATCCAGGAACAAAATGAAAGACGGGGCATAGAGTCCTTTGATAAATGCCTCTCCAGTTAAACCCAACGATCCTAGACGATATCCTGCCTAGTCCTATCCTGTAGGCCTAACTAGCCCAAGCCCTCCGCCTCGAGGAATTACGAACGCCGCCTAAATCAAAGGATTCCTGAAGGAGAGATGGCGTAGGAGGAACGCCTCTTAGTACCTGCCCTCAGCAGATCTCGCCAAACTATTAGGCGCCGCTCACCTTTCGTGAATTAACTTCATATGAAGAATTGATATCCCCAAATGGCTTCGCCCTTTGTTAGGGCGAGGGGGGGGAGATGGGTTCCTTTCTGCTTGTGTGTGTGTGTGTGTGTAATTTGGGGCGGGTAGGGGGCGAGGGGGAGTAATTGAATGCTTCTGAGCAATGTTGAGTTAATCCTCGGCGAGGCATTTGACGTTACCCCTTTTCCTCCACTCCTCTCCCTTCCCCCCTAACCCTCCCGTCGTCCCCCATTCTCCCCTTCCCCTTCTCCCCCTTCCCCTTCTCCCCTTCTCTAAAGTGAAGGGATTTTTATCTCTCTCTCTGTCTCTAAAATAATAGGATTCTCCCTCTCTCTCTCTTTCAAGTGATAGGATTTCGCTCTCTCTCTCTCTCTCTCTCTCTCTCTCTCTCTCTCTCTCTCTCTCTCTCTCTCTCTCTCTCTCTCTCTCTCTCTCTCTCTCTCTCCCCACCTCTCCCTTTAAAATGATAGGATTTCGCTCTCTCTCTCCCTCTAAAGTGATAGGATTTCTCTCTCTCTCTCTCTCTCTCTGTGGGGGAAGGAAAGCTACACGAACCAGCAGTGTGAATGTAAACAATACCTCAGACGACACCGGTGCTTAAGCAAACACATTCGGAATTAATTATTCAGTAACCTCCTTTTCTTCTTCTTATTCCCTTCTCTCTCTCTCTCTCTCTCTCTCTCTCTCTCTCTCTCTCTCTCTCTCTCTCTCTCTCTCTCTCTTTTGTGTTCCTCTCCTTTTTATTACCCTTAGACTTTTCTCTCTCTCTCTCTCTCTCTCTCTCTCTCTCTCTCTCTCTCTCTCTCTCTCTCTCTCTCTCTCTCTCCTTTATTTCTGTTTGGATAAGTTTCCCCTCTAACCGTTTTTATGTATTTACTTGTTTTTCTTTTCTTTTTTTTATTTTCGAGGTGGGATGGAATAAGTTATAATGTTGCAATTCGTTATTGGAAAAAGATGACTACGAAAAATGAGAATAATTTCCTGATAAATATGTTCGATTTCGAGGTTTTTGTTTCGTCTTGTTGTCAACGAGAGAGAGAGAGAGAGAGAGAGAGAGAGAGAGAGAGAGAGAGAGAGAGAGAGAAAGGAAATGAGGAATGAAGAATGAGAGTGGAAGAGGTATATAAATGAATAAGATAGCGAGAGGAAATTAAGTAATCAGTGAGAGAGAGAGAGAGAGAGAGAGAGAGAGAGAAATCCTGTCACTTTAGAGAGAGAGAGCGAAATCATATCACTTTAGAGAGAGAGAGAGAGAGAGAGAGAGAGAAAGAAATCCTGTCACTTTAGAGAGAGAGAGAAAGCGAAATCCTATCACTTGAGAGAGAGAGAGAGAGAGGAGAGAGAGAAATCCTATCACTTGAGAGAGAGAGAGACAGAGAGCAAAATCCTATCACATAGGGGGAGAGAGAGCGAGAGCGAAATCCTATCACTTGAGAGAGAGAGAGAGACAGAGAAAGAGAGATCCTATCACTTTAGGGAGAGAGAGAAAGAGAAAGATAAAAATCCCATCACTCTAGAGAAGTGGAGGGGGAAAGGCTATAGAGAGAGAGAGAGAGAGAGAGAGAGAGAGAGAGAAAATTACACTGAGTTGAAATGACATAATTGCGAAGAAAAAAAAGTTCCTCCCGGGAAATAAAACAAAATGATATACCCGCCTGAAGGACAAAAAAAAAAAAAAAAAACTCTAATGTCTTTGGGTTCATTTTAAGATTAAAAAAAAACTCCACTGTTCAAAGCACCGAGCTTTCACGTTTAAGTTTTTTTTTTGAGTCACGCTTTGAGAGGCAACAGTGTATTTTTTCAGTGATTTTTTATTATTATTATTATTATTATTATTATTATTATTATTATTATTATTATTATTATTATTGTCCTCTGTGCCCACCTTAGTATATACTTTTTTTTTTACATTTTTGTGCTCTCTCTCTCTCTCTCTCTCTCTCTCTCTCTCTCTCTCTATATATATATATATATATATATATATATATATATATATATATATATATATATATATATATATATATATATATATATATATATATATATATATATATATATATATATATATACATATACATTATCCTTCTCTAAAATTGTACTAATGAGTTCCATCTCCCGCTAATGATTTTTAAAATGCGGTCAGATGGACCAGTTGTAACCAATACTTTCCGCTGCTTTTGAATGAACTCGAATCATCTCTCCAGGTATCATAAATCACGCCACGCATCCCAGCAGCCATTTTGAAATTCCCCTTTGAACATGAGACTGTGGATTTGCGCTCTTTGTTAGGAATAATCTTTACAGCTTAAAAAAACTATTTTCCTGTCCTTCCAGTGCATCAGGAAGCGTGGTGTGACATGGCGTGTTGAATATGATGTTCTTGTGGATTTGTGCTTTTATTAGTTTTCTGTAAAGGAAAACTATTGTGCCGGCTTTGTCCGTCCGCCATTTTTCTGTCCGCCCTCAGATCTTGTAAATGGCTGAGGCTAGAGGGCTGCAAATTGGTATTTTGATCATCCACCCTCCAGTCGTCAAACAGCAAATTGCAGCCCTCTAGCCTCAGTAGTTTTTATTTTATTTAAGGTTAAAGTTAGCCATAACCGTGCTTCTGGCAACGATATAGGATACGCCACCACCTAGCCGTGGTTAGTTTCATACGCCGCGGCTTATACAGCATTATACACACCACCGAAAGATACGTATATTTTCGGTCGCCTCGATCATACGCTGTAGCGGCCGTACAGAAAACTCGATTGCGCACTTTTGACTTGTTTTTATAATATTTACAGCTAAACGAACAATATCCAATGTCTTCGTGTGCTTTTAAATTGGAAGTGTGTTATGCCATGTTGGTAGGGGCGTGAGGAGGTATATAACAAGGGATTTCCTCTTGTTAGATATGATAATTCTTATACGTTCCGCGTTATGGGAATAACGCGGAATAACATAGCATAACAACAGGCTTCCACCTGGATGAAATTGTTGAGCGTTCCCAGAAATACTCGCCTCCGATAACGTAGTCAGTCCAGGTGACAGGAAATCCGTGCGTGTGAGCTTTAGAAATCCCTTCCCTCATTCATTAGCGCTGGCGTGCAGTATGTATCGGATACAAAGCCATCCTGACAATGTAAGTATCCCAGTATCCTCGCCTGTGGCGATACAAATCGTCTGCGCGTCTTTATGAAGTCTTTGTTGCTGGTGTCGTCTTTGGGGGAGAATTACAGGTGTCCTTCCTTGTTCCAGCAATAATCTAATGATAAGTCGACTTCGCCGCAGCATCTCTCGTTTTAATGAGGCAGGTTCTACAGGTTATGCCATGAATAAGGGAAATATCCCCGCGTTTTCGAAGTGAATTTGAGACTCGGTGGCAACAGCTTGGAAAGACCTTTTTTAATACCAGCATTCGGTGTAATTGCTCCATCTTAGACGCGGCTTCTCGTGGGCGAGGAAGAAGCAAGCGAATGCACGCAGCGAATAATAACGGTGCGTGCAGTCTTCTTCTTCTTCTCCTCTTTTTTTTTTAAATCCTGAGTCTCTTCTTCTTCTTCTTCTTCTTCTTCTTCTTCTTCCCTCCATTCATGCGGTTCAGCGCCGTCATTACCTATCGATCTCGCCTGGCTTTCCAGTCACAGATAGATAGACTCCAGAACATGTCTGGAAAGCGGATGGGAAATATTTCTTCCCAGTCTCTTTCCAGCGGTTTTCCAGGTCGATGGGTTTTCTGAATTTCTCGTGATATTCTTTGAAGGAATGGTTTTTTTGGGGTTTTTTGTATATATATATATATTCGTGTCTTCGACATTAGTTGAGCATCATCCTGGACTCAGGTGAGCTTCCAGATTAGTCTGGAAAGAGGGGACGGGGGATATTCATGACCCCCTTTCTAGAGGCTTTTCCAGATCCCAGATTTGTGGGAATATTCCTCTTTATCATTTTTCCAGTGGTTTTTCCATGAATTGTATATTAAAGAAATGTGGTTTTAGCCATTCTCAGTGTCTCTTCAATCGCTGATCCAGTGACTTTTCCAGATGCCAACTTTGTGGGAATATTCTTCTTATCCTTTTTCCAGTGATTTTTTCATGAATTGTATTTTGATAAATATTCTTTTAGCTCATCTTAATGTCATAAATCACTGCTGAATTTTCTCGGCATTATCCAGTGGACTTTCCACTAGATAAACTTTGAGGAATACGTTTTTTAGCCAATTACCAGAGGCTTTTCCAGCATTTAGAATTGTGGGGCACTCTCAGCCTTTTCCAGCAGCTGGAATAGGGCAATTGTACCTGCTGGAAAAGGGAATGGAGTTGAATTGAATTGACCCCACAGGGGGGCTAGCGTCGTCAGTGCACCTCGTGCGGTGCACTGTAGGCATCACGTTAAGGTTTTTGCAGCCCGTTTTCCTTAGGCCCCTAGCTACAACCCTTTTCGTTTCTTTTACTGTACCTCCGTTCATATTCTCTTTCTTCCATGTTACTTTCCACCCTCTCCTGACAATTGATTCATAGTGCAACTGCTTTGAGGTTTTCCCCTGTTACACCTTTCAAACCTTTTACCGTCAATTTCCCTTCCAGCGCTGAATGACCTCATAGGTCCCAGTGCTTGGCCTTTGACCTAAAGTCTATGTTCAGTTCAATTGGGAATGGAGGTCCAGCCGTCCCATTGACCCTGAACCTTGAAAATACTGTAGAGTATTAAGAGTTTATTTATGTAGAGATTCGTAGCCACTCTGAAAATGATGAGTTTGAAAATGTATCAAAGGATTGTCTCTGTTTTCAGTTTTCCGAAAAGAAACCTATTGTGCCGGCTTCGTCTGCCTGTCCGCACTTTTATCTGTCCGCACTTTTTCTCTCCGCCCTCAGATCTTAAAAACTACTGAGGTTAGAGGGCTGCAAATTGGTATGTTGATCATCCACCCACCAGCCATCAAACATACCAAATTACAGCCCTCTAGCCTCAGTAGTTTTTGTTTTATTTAAGGTTAAAGTTAGCCATAATCGTGCTTCTGGCAACGATATAGGATAGGCCACCACCGGGCCGTGGTTAGAGTTTCATGGGGCGCGGCTCATACAGCATTATATTGAGACCACCGAAAGATAGATCTATTTTCGGTGGCCTTGATTATACGCTGTAGAGGTTGTACAGAAAACCAGATTGCGCAGAAGAAACTTCGGCGCATTTTTTACTTTTATTTATGGGAACGCTTACTGTACTAGATTTTATTTTGGCTTGTGAGTGAATAAGTTTACTACCATTTAGAGAAAAGCAGGTTTGTCTTCTTTTTAATAAGCAAAGACGAAATCCGTGTCTTAGAAATTACGTATTTTTGGTCAGCGCATGAGCAACAAAATACTTCATTATTTTACTCAGTCAAGACAGGTTTTAATTTTTGCCCCGTCCTCCCATACGGAATTCTTAAGAAGAATGCGGCCCTTACGTATATAGCTGAAGACAGCAATTGTCTTCTGTTTAATAAGCAAAGACAAAATCCTCGTCTTAGAATAGAAATTAGGTGATTTTGAACGGCGCGTGAACACCAAAATACGTCATTATTTTACTCAGTCAAGACAGGTCTTAATTTTAGCCCCGTCCTCCCATACGGAATTCTTAAGAAGAATGCGATCCTTACATGCACAGCTAAAGGCAGCCTTTGCATTTTTTATTTTTTTTGTTTTTGTTTTTGTTTTGTGCGTCTCTTGTTACTCGTTACCAGCCGCATAAATAAACACACTCACTCAAGAGCTGTCTTTGTGGCGTAGTTTTGTCTCTCAGGAAGCCATTCGAGTAACTTCTGGGAAAGGAGGAGGAGGAGGAGGAGGAGGAGGAGGAGGAGGAGTAGACCACTTTCCAGCAAAGCTGCTTTCCAGCTTAATCTTTGATGTCGTCCCTGGAAGACGGGCTGGAAATTCTGCTGACCGGCCGAAACAGGTGAGTTTTTAAAAGTCTGGCCAAAACATTAACCACTTTCCAGGTAAGGTGGTTTTTAGTTTTCTGGAAAAGGACACTGTTGCGATGGCTGTTTGTCTGTCAGTCCGCACTTTTTTTTTTCTGTCCGCCCTCAGATCTTGGGAACTGCTGAGGCTAGAGGGCTGCAAATTGGTATGGTGATCATCCATCCTCCGGTCATCAAACATATCAAATTGCAGCCCTCTAGCCTTAGTGGTTTTTATTTTATTTAAGGTTAAAGTTAGCCATAATCGTGCGTCTGGCAACGCTATTGGACAGGCCACCACCAGGCCGTGGTTAAAGTTCCATGGGCCGCGGCTCATACAACATTATACCGAGACCGCCGACAGATGGCTCTATTTTCGGTGGCCTTGATTATACGCTGTACAGAAAACTCGATTACGCCGAAGAAACTTCGGCGCATTATTTACTTATCTTATTTAAAGTTAAAGTTAACCATAATAGTGTGTCTGGCAACGCTATTGACAGGCCACCACCAGGCCGTGGTCAAAGTTTCATGGGCTGCGGCTCATGCAGCATTATACCAAGACCACCGAAAGATAGATCTATCTTCGGTGGCCTTAGTTATACGCTCTACAGAAAACTCGATTGCCCCGAAGAAATTTAGGCGCATTTTTTACTTTTGTTCTTTTTTTTTTAATTATTCAGCGTCGAGTCCAGAAATAGTATATTCACCTCCGGCCTTTTTTGTGATACTTAGAGAGATCGCGTCTCTTTTTTTTTTTTTTTTTTGTACCACTTTACAGAGTTTCAGATCAACTGAAGCTGTATTTCAGATTGTGAATAAGTGATGCTTTCAGCGTGGGAAATGAAAGCGGTTCTGACGTTTTTTATTATTTTCTTTTTGCTGTAAATAATTCTCCTCTCTCTCTCTCTCTCTCTCTCTCTCTCTCTCTCTCTCTCTCTCTCTCTCTCTCTTTTTTAATTTCTCAATAGTTAAAGAACATATCTTCATGGAAATTCTCTCTCTCTCTCTCTCTCTCTCTCTCTCTCTCTCTCTCTCTCTCTCTCTCTCTCTCACACATTTGTATTGACCTAAGCAGTGCATTACATACGTTGATGTTAGTCGACTCTTGAGGGTTGTAGCGGGGTTTGAGAGAGAGAGAGAGAGAAAGAGCGAGATAACAATCATGAATGATCAGTGCTCTCTCTCTCTCTCTCTCTCTCTCTCTCTCTCTCTCTCTCTCTCTCTCTCTCATCAGTTCTCTATCTCTCTAACATCTAGCTGTAAATAATTCACCTCTCTCTGTCTCTCTCTCTCTGTGTCTCTCTCTCTCTCTCTCAGTCCCCCTCTCCCTCTCTCTCTCTCTCTCTCTCTCTCTCTCTCTCTCTCTCTCTCTCTCTCTCTCTCTTTCCCCCCGAATTAGCATGGCCCAATCTTCATCTCATGTTACATTAATTCTCGTATGACTAAAAGATGCATCCACAGCGCCGGGGTTGTGGTGAGTTGTTGGAGGAAGGGGGAGGGGGAGGGAGAAGTGAAGGAAGGGAGAGAGAGGGAGGGGAAAGGGGAAGGGAAAGGGAGGGGAAGGAGATAGAACAAGATTAGCATTTTGAATGACTCGAGAATTGGCAGCATTAAAAGCGTAATTATTCCCTCTGCAAAAATATAAATCTTAAACCTTGAAACATTGAACTTTTTTTTTTGACAACTTTATTTTTGTCTTCTCCTTAGTTAAGAAAGTTAACTGAGATGGAACTTGCCGAACAAAACTGGTGTACAGAGAGAGAGAGAGAGAGAGAGATAGAGAGAGAGAGAGAGAGAGATAAGGGGAGAGGGGGAGAGAGAGAGGCATTGATGTAGAGAGAGAGATTGAGGAAGAGAGAGAGAGATTGAGGGAGAGGGAGAGAGAGAGAGAAAGTGAGAGCAAGAGATTTAGGGAGAGAAAGAGGGAGAGAGAGAGAGATTGAGGGACAGAGAGAGAGAGAGAGAGAGAGAGAGAGAGAGGGAGAGAGAGAGAGATTGAGGGAGAGAGAGAGAGAGAGATTGAAGGAGAGAGAGGGAGACAGAGATTGAGGGAGAGAGAGAGAGAGAGATTGAAGGAGAGAGAGAGACACACACAGATTGATAGAGAGAGAGAGAGAGAGAGAGAGAGAGAGAGAGAGAGAGAGAGAGAGTGAGTGAGGGAGAGACCAAGTTTTGTCTCTTAAAACTTCCTCTCCTAATTATTAAGAAAGGTTTGGAGTTTGTAATGACAAGATTAAGTTCTAAATTTAGCCTTTGAAGGGAGGCCATTTCGGTTTTAATTACACTCCGGAAGGTAGGGCGTATGATGTATAGTGTATGTGTATGAACAAGTTTGTGCTGGATACATACACAGACTGGTATACATACACACAAACATATATATACATACATATATATATATATATATATATATATATATATATATATATATATATATATATATATATATATATATATATATATATATATATATATATATAACAAGTATTTCTCAACCCAGGCGCAGCGACCCGCAACAGTCGACTGGGCACGAGTATACATTACCATCCGGATACCCCATTCCAACCGCTAGGTTAATTGACCTCTTAGATGATGACGCAAGCTGCTGTGAGGTCAAATTACCATCGTGTAAAGAAACAGAAAAAATTCTGTCCAATCTTTGCGTTTTTTGACTCCCGCTTAAATTGCTGTTGAACATTGCCCTGAGTTTTCAATGGAATCCTCGTGTAAAGGAACAGAAAAAATTCTGTCCTCTCTCTCTCTCTTTTTTCTCTCTCTCTCTCTCTCTTCAGCATGTTGAACATTGCCTCTCTCTCTCTCTTTTCAATGGAACATTTTTTTCTCTGCCTTGGTTCTCTCTCTCTCTCTCTCTCTCTCTCTCTCTCTCTCTCTCTCTCTCTCTCTCTCTCAAACACGCTCTCTCTCTCTCTACTCTACATATTCCGTCCAATGAATTCTCGCTGATCTGTTATCGCGTTGATTAATCACTCACTCACTCTCTGGCATCAACTCTCTCTCTTCTCTCTCTCTTTTGGAATCTGTCTCTCTCTCTCTCTCTCTCAAACGTCTTATTCCGTCCAATGAATTAAAAGCGTTGATTAATTATTATTATTGGCCATTCCTGGTATTTTTAATAGTGTCATTATTATTTCGTTCCACGTTAAAAAGTATAATTATTATTATTATTATTATTATTATTATGAATTTGATTTATACATTGGAAGAAGAAGAAGAGGAATTATTTACCATTTTGACGTGTCTCTCTCTCTCTTCTCTCTCTCTCTCTCTCTCTCATTCTGTATCATCATCATCATCATCATCATTCATCGAGATATCACCGCAGATAATCCCCCCAATCAATCAATTAATGATAGCGGATATGAAAACAATAGTCACTCCCCCCGCCCCACATCCAAACATTAAGTTAACAAAGCTAAGCCTCCTCCACTCTTTGTTCTTAACAGATTTGAGGGAGGAGGAGGAGGAGGAGGAGGAGGAGGAAAGGAGGAGGAGGAGGAGGAGGAGGAGGAGGAGGAGATAAAACCCAAGATAAAAGATGGAGAATTAAAAGATGGAAGGAGTGTAAATATTACTCCACGGACACTTGGTGGATGGGATGTCCCGTATTTCACGGCCCCGAAGATGAGAGAGAGAGAGAGAGAGAGAGAGAGAGAGAGAGAGAGAGAAGAAGAAGAAGTGTGTGTTCGGGATATGGCTGCCATCTTTATCAAAGCGGTGGTGGGCCGTTCAAGTCACAATTTGGAGATCTTTACGTTCATCCGAATCATATTTTGAAGGGACAGGTTCTGACGCCGTTCTGTTCTGGAAGGAACGTCCGGGAGGTTTTTTTTTTTCCTTTCGTAATTTTAGTTTTTTCTTTCTTTTTTTTTCTTCCGTTAGCACCTTTTAGAGTGTGTTTATACTTTGGCTTCATTTTTTTGTTCAGTGCAGTTTTTTTTTACATGGAATTTTAGTTTCGTATCTTTCGTTTTTTTTTTTTTTTTCTTCCGGTAGCACCTCTTGCAGTGTTTTTCTATTCCAGCTGAATTTGTTTCAATGCTGTTTTTTTTTTAGGGGGTGGGCCTTCTTGGAGTTGCAGTTTTATTCAAGATATATTTGCTTCAATGCATTTTTCTCAGTGCGTTTTATCGTAATTTAATTTTTTTTTTCAATGCACCTCTTTTGAACTGCACTTATATTACAGCAACGTCTGTTTAAATGCACTTTTTTTTAGAGTGCATTTATATTAAAGCTGCATTCGTTTCAGTGCATTTTTTTTAGAATGCATCTGTATACCAGCTGTATTTTGTTTCAATGCACTATTTTTAGTGCGTGTTATTGCTGCTGTATTTGTATCAATTCAATTTTTTTAGTGCGTCTTATTGTGGCTATATCGGTTCTAATGCACTTTTTCAAGCGCATTTATTTTCCAGCTATATTTGTTGCAATGCACGTTTTGGAGTGCATTTTTTTGCAGTTGTTCAATGCACTTTTTTGGAGTCAATTTTTTTACAGCTACGCTCGTTGCAATGCACTTTTTTTTAAGAGTGAATATTTTTTTTACAGCTACGCTCGTTTCAATGCAAATTTTTTGGAGTGAATTTTTTTACAGCTACGCTCGTTTCAATGCACATTTTTGGAGGGAATTTTTTTTACAGCTACGCTCGTTTCAATGCAAATTTTTTGGAGTGAATTTTTTTACAGCTATGCTCGTTTCAATGCACTTTTTTGGAGTGAATTTTTTTTACAGCTACGCTCGTTGCAATGCAAATTTTTGGAGTGAATTTTTTCAGCTATGCTTCGTTTCAATGCACTTTTTGGAGTGAATTTTTTGTAGCTGCATCGTTGCAATGCACCTTTTTTGGAGTGCATGTATTCTAGCTATATTTCTTTCAATGCATTTTTAGTGCAATTTATTGTAGCTGCATCGATTTCAAATCACCTTTTTTTGGAGTGCATTTATATCCCAGC
>NC_089786.1:2007500-2017500 GCF_040412425.1 Macrobrachium rosenbergii
TTTTTTTGTCTTGAAAGCAAAAATTTCCGTAAAGAAAAGGAGAAAAATTATATTTCATTATTCAAACTAAAAGCGAGAGAACTCTTCCTTGGGAGAGAGAGAGAGAGAGAGAGAGAGAGAGAGAGAGAGAGACACACACACACACACACACACACACACACATAAGGCAGGCTTTTTGCGTAAGGAAGCTCTAGCTATCGATTGGCGTAGAAGCTCGGAAGACGATAATTCACAGGAGAAACGAACAGATAATGATAAAAAAGAGGTAATAGGGAAGCGGGAAAAGCATTAGAGAGCTGGTGGGCCAAAGGAAAAAGGGTGAATGTTTTGGGAAATTGAAAACTTTGGTCAAATAATTCTCGAGAAAAGGAAATTTAGTGATGGCAAATGCAAGTATATATATATATATATATATATATATATATATATATATATATATATATATATATATATATATATATATATATATATATATATGTTGTATTCAGTTAAATAATTATCAAGCTTAACGTCTAAAAAATTTAATTATCCTTAATCATCATTATTATTTTTTTATTTTTTCTATAGAATTTATCAGAGATGTCTAGCAGAATTTATTAGTAAATATATATATGTATATATAATATGTGTTTGTGTATATATAAATATACATATATACTGTACAAGTACAGGAAGCGAGAGAGAGAGAGAGAGAGAGAGAGAGAGAGAGAGAGAGAGAGAGATCCCTTTCCTTGACTGTAAGGTAGGAATCAGAATCAGAAATATGGCCGAATGAAATTAGCATTAGAGGAATATATATTGGGCCGGATCGCGCAACACAAGTCGGGCCGCAATTTTCGAAGCTTAATCGCCTCCTTCTCCCCTACCCCCCCCCTCGCCCCCTCCCCTTCTGAACTTATTGCGCATTCTGGGAATATTAGCGACCCTCGTATTTATGATGGGGTAAAGAGCCGACGGAAAGCCTTTCACTTATTTTGAGTTTTCTCTCTCTCTCTCTCTCTCTCTCTCTCTCTCTCTCTCTCTCTCTCTCTCTCTCTCTTGAATTCCTCTTGATTTGCTTGTTTCTTAATTTTTATTTTTTTTTAGTTGCCATTTCCATCTTTTTCCCATATTTCATTTTTTTTTATATTTTCGTTACCTACCTTATTTATCCTTCTCCCTCCCTTTCCCCCTTCCTTCCTCCGTCCTCCCCCCCCTCCCCCTTCCTTCCTCCTTCTTTCCCCCTCCCCCAACACCCCACTCCAAGGAGGAAGAAGGAAGAAGAAGGGCGCATGCGCAAACCACTTCTTGTCCTTAGTATTATGACCTGTTCATTATGGCCTGTTCATTTGACCTGTTCATTGTGGCCTGTTCATTTGACCTGTTCATTATGGCCGTTCATTTGACCTGTTCATTATGGCCGTTCATTTGACCTGTTCTTTATGGCCTGTTCATTTGACCTGTTCATTGTGGCCTGTTCATTATGGCCTGTTCATTTGACCTGTTCTTTATGGCCTGTTCATTTGACCTGTTCATTATGGCATGTTTCTTTGGCCTGTTCATTATGGCCTGTTCATTTGACCTGTTCATTATGGCTTGTTCATTTGACCTGTTCATTGTGGCCTGTTCATTATGGCCTGTTCATTTGACCTGTTCTTTATGGCCTTTTCATTTGACCTGTTCATTATGGCGTGTTTCTTTGGCCTGTTCATTATGGCCTGTTCATTTGACCTGTTCATTATGGCCTGTTCAGGCAGGCCAGCGTTTGAGGGAAAACCTTCTCTGGTAACCAGAGGAAATGGCATCAGCTGTTTGCATAAACAGGGGCATTTTCCCTTGCCCAGACGCTCTCATTTTAATTGGTGGGTCCTTTAAGAGAATTTAGGCTTCCGGAAGGAAGGGGAGCCGTCTCTGATGAATAAGGGATAGTTTTATTTTACGATCCTCTTTTTTATATATTTTTAATTCTTCTTATTTTTTATAATCATCAAAATCATCTTCATCTTCAAGCTTAATTTTGGCTGTTCTCTTTACGTCCATTTTTTTTTTATTTTATTTTCTAGAATTAATGGGGGCTAATTATTTTGCCATGAATTTTTTTAATTTTGAATTTTTAAATTATTTTATTCATCAACATCATCAAAATATTTTTTTTATCAACATCATCAAAATATTTTTTTTATCATCAACATCATCAAAACATTTTTTTATCATCAAAATCATCAAAATAATTTTTTTATCATCAACATCATCAAAATATTTTTTTTATCTAGATCATCAAAATGTTTTTATCATCAACGTCATCAAAATATTTTTTATCATCAACGTCATCAAAATATTTTTTTATCATCAACATCATCAAAATATTTTTTTATCATCAACATCATCAAAATATTTTTTATCATCAACATCATCAAAATATTTTTATCAACATCATCAAAATATTTTTTTATCAACAACATCAAAATATTTTTTTAACATCAACTTCATCAAAATATTTTTTTAACATCAACTTCATCAAAGTAAACTAAACATCAGAGTTATAGTCTTCAACTAAAAAATAATTGAACACTTTCTTAGTCGGAAAATATTCTTAAAAAAAAAGAAGGGACTTTATTTAAATATTCCTGAGGCGAAGAAAAAAAATCCTTAGGGATTTGTCTGAACTCATTAGAAGTATTCTCCAAGTTTATTCTCGCTTTAAAAAGTCGCTGAGAATTAATTTTTAGTGAGAAACTTTAGGATCGAGAGAATAAGGCGATGATTAAAAAGAGAACGAATGTTAGGAAAGGTTTTCCTGTAATATATATATATATATATATATATATATATATATATATATATATATATATATATATATATATATATATATGTATGTATGTATGTATATACATACATTATAAACACACACACACACACACACGAAACACGTAAAACACCCTTATAACCTTCAGCCATCACGTAGAGAAAATATTGAACATCTCTTACCCTGCAAGAGAGAGGCATTTGCAGATCGAGGGAGCCATTGACAGAGCCATCTCACATGTCCCCCCGCCCCCCCGCTCACACACATGCCGGTTGCATAACTCCCCCTGCAAAGCAAATCTTTAAACGGGCGGAAATGGTGAAGAATTGCAAAGAGAAGAAGAATGAGAAGGAGAAGCAGAAAGGAACTGCCTGCGTGTCTTGGTAAAGAAGAAGAAGAAGAAGAAGAAGAAGTAGAAGAAGGGAATTACCTAAGTGTCTCGGTAAAGAAGAAGTAGAAGAAGGGAATTGCCTGAGTGTCTTGGTAAAGGAGAAGAAGAAGAAGGGAATTACCTAAGTGCCTTGATAAACAAGAAGAAGAAAGGAATTACCTAAGTGCCTCGGCAAACAAAAAGAAGAAGAAAAGGACGAGGTTAGGTTTCTCTGAACGCGTAAACAATCGTCCCATTTTCTTTATTTCAGTCACACTGCGCTCCCCGTTTTCTATAGATCTCGAGGAGACTTCCTTATCGCGTTGTCCTTGGATTGGCGACATTTTGATCGATTGATTTTCCTGCTGTTCCCTCGCCTTTGTTGTTGTTTGGCTTCGTCCTCTCTTTTTTATTTAGGGGAGGGGTGGGGGGATGGGGAGAGGAGAGTTCTGGGAGGAGAGAGAGGAGAGAGAGAGAGAGAGAGAAGGAAGAATTTCATTCTTTGTGATTATTTGGTGTCAAGGTGATATATATAGATATATATTACAAACAAAATATCGCTCCTGACATAAATACCACCCCCCTCACACACCCACCCTCCCCAAAAATAAATAAATAAGCCCCCTTCCTCCCCATCCATTAAGAATTTACTCCATTTCCCTCCGGTATATCGAATATAATTTCCCACAGGACCCGGAATGTGATATCAGGGGCGGCTAAAGTATGTGGCGGTGTACGGCAACTCTTCGCTGGCCTCTCTTGCTTAAGGCAGCGTTTGGTTCAGTTTGGTTCTTGAAGGGGTGTCATATATATATATATATATATATATATATATATATATATAGATAGAGAGAGAGAGAGAGATAGAGAGCTAGAGCCTTTGTAAATATTATTATTATTATTATTATTATTATTATTATTATTATTATTATTAAATGTTCGTCATATACGCATTGTGGTGTTAGCTTCAGGGGCTCTATATTTTTGGGATGAAGCTGCTAGACCCACATCTTGTCCTTCTTGGTTGTGGCCCACTGCAGTTGACCATATATGAGTTATTCGTTGCCAGTTGCATTTCAGTAATTAGAATTCTATTGTATTAACTGGTTCCTATTTTCTGCCAGATAATAATAATAATAATAATAATAATAATAATAATAATAATAATAATAATAATAATAATAATAATAATAATATACCATTCTTTCTGTATTTCCCATTACCTTCCATTAATTCTTTCAAATGAACACCATTATATTCTTTGGAAGCTTGAATTTTAGGCCAGTGGCCCCTGTGGTGGGCTTGTTCCATAGGAATAGGGTTCGTCTCCTGAATAATAATAATAATAATAATATAATAATAATAATAATAATAATATAATAATAATAATAATAATAATAATAATAATAATAATAATAATAATAATAATAATAATAATAATAATAATAATAATAATATAATAATAATAATAATAATAATAATATTTATTTTCAGCTTCAGGTTCAAAATGAATCCCTGAGGCTTTTGTTGACTTTGCAACAAAGCAAGCAAGCAAGCAAAGGCGGTGGCTGCTGATTCGTTCTGTCAACAAAAGTTCAAACGTCCAGTAAACAATAACGTTAATTATGTTTATTAATTATCAATTACACGACGGTGAACAAAAGACTGTGGGACGTATTTGCCCGTTTCGTTTGAGGTGAACAATGGCGGAATTTATTTGATTTTTTTTTTTTTTTTTTTGGTCTGAAGGTGGTCAGAAAATTGTTGAGAAAATTGTATGATAATATATATATATATATATATATATATATATATATATATATATATATATATATATATATATATATATATATATATATATATATATATATACATATATATATATATATATATATATAGATAGTATATATAATGTTGTCTTTAATACAAAATTTGAATAATCTGTTTTCTTTAATAAAATTTGAATAATCGTGTATAGGCAGTTTCTCTCTCTCTCTCTCTCTCTCTCTCTCTCTCTCTCTCTCTCTCTCTCTCTCTCTCTCTCTCAAAAGGTAAAGCCCATATCTCTTTAATTTCTCTATAATTAAAGAATATATCATCAAAGGTCTCTCTCTCTCTCTCTCTCTCTCTCTCTCTCTCTCTCTCTCTCTCTCTCTCTCTCTCAGATGTTAAAGCCCACATCTCTTTGATTTCTCAATAATTAGAAAATATATCATCAAAGAAATCTCCCTCTCTCTCTCTCTCTCTCTCTCTCTCTCTCTCTCTCTCTCTCTCTCTCTCTCTCAGCAATAAGAGCGAATAATTAGACCGGGGCCTTCCCACTCTCCTCTAGAAGTCTGTCTGAGGAGTGAAGAGCCCAGTGAAATGATATGAAGGCGAAGGCGATTCCATTATCCCAGGACCTTAAGTGGTTGGTCCGTCACTTGTCTCCTCCCTCCCGCCTTGTTTGCTCTCCTATCACGTTAATCTCTGGTTTTGTTTCCCGTCACGTTAATCTTTGGTTTCTTTCCTGTCACGTTAATCTTTTTCTTTCGTATCACGTTAATCTTTGTGTTCTTTCCTATCACGTTAATCTCTTGATTTTTTTTTTTTTTTGAGAAATGGAGTGCCTGTTTGTGTGTGTGTGTGTGTGTGTTTGTGTAAGAGAGAGAGAGAGAGAGAGAGAGAGAGAAATCGAGAGAAAAAGAGAGAGAGAGAGATACTTTATTTAATTCTCAATGAAATCGAGAGAGAAAGAGAGAGAGAAAGAGAGAGAGAGCGTGTTATGAGGGTTAATTCTCAGGTATATTAATCCAAAAGAGAGAGAGAGACTGATTCTAAGAGAGAGAGAGAGAGAGAGAGAGAGAGAGAGAGAGATCACAGGAGATTATGCGTTTTTCTAGTTCTTCTTAATCAGATCTATTTTAGCCTCCTGATTAGAAATACGACGAGAGAGAGAGAGAGAGAGAGAGAGAGAGAGAGAGAGAGAGAGAGAGAGAGAGAGAGAGAGAGATTCCGAAGCATTCAGCCTTTTAATGAAAGGATGCCATACAGGCTGAGACTATAATAGACTGTATTCAGTCTTCGAAAATGATTATTAGGCCTCTTAGGCTTCAGCCTACTACCCCATCTCATTAAATTATGGAGTGAGGCTGCTACCCCCACACCCTTCTCCACTTTGATTGCCACCCGCCCCTTTGAACTATCTACTGGATTATAGTTAAATGCTTAAATGCTCCTTCTCGCTTGGGAATCGAACCCAGGACCACTCACTGGTTAGGTGATTGTCTTATCCCCTGGACCACGAGTAGCCTTTGTTATCCTGGGCGGTACGTACTGTCCTGGGGCGCTGACGAAGAGGCAGATAGATAGTTACTCAAGTATTAACAGTTATTAGGAATGTAAGGGTATTTAATTATTTTTGTATCTTGCGTATTAAATTTCATATTTTCTCTGCGCATTTGCGTTGTTATTAGCCAGCCCAAGATCTGATCTCTCTCTCTCTCTCTCTCTCTCTCTCTCTCTCTCTCTCTCTCTCTCTCTCTCTCTCTGTCTGTCTGAGGACAAGTACTGCAGACTATTACTGCTCCTGATTAGCCAGTATCTTACCCAGAAGTGAAAATAAAAAAAAGTAAAAAACTAAACTCATTAACTTCTTAATGTAGTTGGAGAATGAAATTTGCTAATCCCTGGATTAAGGGATTTGCGTTTTCAAGGATTTGAGAGGGAGCTAACCACTTAGAGAAAAGTGGGTCGTTGGGGTTAGGGAGGGGGGATTTATCAGATGCAAAAAAAATAGATATAAAGGTAATCCGGTGTGTCTAGGTGGGCTTAGAGCACAGATTTTAACTAAGGGATTTATGTTCAAGAAAATCCCCGTCTGCAAGGCTAAAAGATAGATCTGCAGTACCCTATTATTATTATTATTATTATTATTATTATTATTATTATTATTATTATTATTATTATTATTATTATTATTATTATTATTATTATTCCGGAGATGAACCCTATTCATGTGGAACGATGCCACCACAAGGGTCATTGACTTGAAATTCAAGCTTCCAAAGAATATTATGGTGTTCATCTGGAAGAAGTATCAGAAGGTAATTGGAAACACAGAAAGAGATCAGTTATTAGAAAAGGAAGAAAAGGAAAAATTCATTAACAAATGAAATGATAAACAGATGAAAATGTGAGTAAATTATTAGGATATAGTAGAGTCGTTGTAGGGTAGTAGTGCATTGCATCTTCGCTAGAACTTTTGAAGTTTCAGTTGCACGACACTGAGACTGTTCCACAGTCCAAAGGTGAGAGAAATAAAGGACCTCTAGAACTGAGAAGTTCGACAGCGAGGCATATTTACTGCATATTGCTGCTGCTCTGTAGCCTAACCTAACCTAGCCTAGGGTCCTTAGTTCTGAAATATTAGAATATAGCCATAGGAAGATGTATCTACATCATAGAAGCCTACCCAGATAAAGATGCATTCTACTGGGTACAGTTCCCAGAAAAACATACATCAGTAGCATTAGGTTGTAACCTAAAGGTTGATCCTAACCTAACCTAGCCTAACCCTAGACATACCCACATCAGTAGCCTTGGACTGTCATGAACTAAAGGTACATCCTGACCTAACCTAACCTAACCCTAGACATACCCACATCAGTAGCCTAACCTAACCTAACCTAACACTAGACGTACCCACATCAGTAGCCTAACCTAACCTAACCTAACCCTAGACATACCCACATCAGTAGCCTAACCTAACCTAACCTAACCCTAGACATACCCACATCAGTAGCCTTCGACTGTAATGAACTAAAGGTACATCCTGACCTAACCTAACCTAACCCTAGACATACCCACATCAGTAACCTTGGAATGTAACGAATTAAAGGTTCATCCTAACCTAACCTAACCTAACCTTAGACATACCCACATCAGTAGTCTTGGAATGTAACGAATTAAAGGTACATCCTAACCTAACCTAGCCTAACCTACCCGAACTTAACCTATTCTAGGGCAAAGCGATTTGAATCGCAATAAGCACAGATCTATTGGAAAAACAAGCCCATATCTGTATGATTAAGATATGCCCAGCTAAGATACATTATAACCTAACCTAACAAACTAACCTAGGGTACAGCACCCTGAATTAGGTTAATATCATAAGGATTAGAGAGATTTGGGTTAGTAACATATTGAACGGAATGACCTGTATATCGTAGAGTTGTACCAAAGGTAAGGCTGTGACCTAACCTGGCCTAGTCTAACCTGTACACTCACAGAAGGTCTCTAGCTTGTTGATTCATAAAAGAGATTGTAAAATTACTCAAATCTTCAGTCTCTGTTGCACATAATGACAAGTAGGCACGATTCGGTCATGACTAGTTCCCGACTGAGAACATTTCTACCTGCACAACAATTAAGACTAATTAGGACTAAGCTTCCTTTGAAGAGAACGAAAGAAAACACGCGAGAATTACGAAGGAAACTGATTGAAGAATGAGTGTCCCCAAGATGCATTTTATAATTGAAGAAATTGAAATTCATTTTTTTGCCCTGATGCCTTACTTTTTATTTTTTTTTGGGGGGGGGTTACTTTCAGTCTCTTGATTATAATATTTTTAATCATTTGATTAAGAGAGAAAAAGACATGTGCCTTAATTGGATTGCTTCCGAGAACTTCCCTGCTTGTTGTACGCTTTGCTTGACGCTAAGAAGAAGTAGGTCAGGTTTTTTTTTGTGCCCTTTGTTTGAGGTGTGTTAGAAAATGTTTGAGTTTTTTTTTTAATTATGAGCTGGTAATTGAGGCCAAAACACTCTGTGTGTTTCGTACACGCGTAAGTGTTGATTATTATTATTATTATTATTATTATTATTATTATTATTAATTTATTATTATTATTATTATTATTATTATTATTATTAATTTATATATATATATATATATATATATATATATATATATAATGTATATATAGTGTAAATATAGTCTGTCAAAAAAGGCAATTTCCCTGATATTTAATTTCAATATTTAATGACAGCTTTCAGAGAAAGTAAAGATTTCCTCATGCCCATGCCCACGCCATCTATTGGGACGAATCTCAACTAACGTCAGTTGGACGAGAGAAGTTGATTATTACTGATTATCAGTAACGAACCAAACTGCACTCTTCGTTTTCTGAATGATCAACTGGCATTCTGCAATGAACCTCAAGTGTGGGTAAACAAACTTTTGGTTTTGAACTGACAATAAACAAAAGTTCCCAGAAACTGCTGACGTCAGCTAATGAGAAGTGACTCGAGATATTTTTTTTTTTGACTGACTGACTGACTGACAATGAAAAAACTGACAATAAAAACATCCTTACAAACTAAAGTATTTGACACCTGGTTCAGCTTCGATGCAGGTAATTGGAGTTGAATTGAGGAGACGTAAAAGATATATAATAATAAGCTGTTTTTGGGAACAGTCTAAGAATCCTTAAGAATTCTGGTGAATACAAAGTGCTGTTCATCACTGGAGAAGATTCTCACAATAGAGCATTCTGAGAATAAGGGCTGAATAGTGGGTTAGAATCTCCTTGGAGACTGAATAATGCAGAAGAGGGTTTTTCAAATGCAGCTGAAAATATATCTGGTAACAGAAGAGAATAACAGAAGAGGGAATCCGCCTGGAGAGAGAGAGAGAGAGAGAGAGAGAGAGAGAGAGAGAGAGAGAGAGAGAGAGAGACAGACAGACAGACAGACAGACAGAGAGAGGTGTCTATTCTGATACAGAACAGAATAGATTAGAAATCTCCTGGTAGCATAACACAAGCTTAGAATAGATTTGAATCAGGACAAGAGAAGAGATTCCT
>NC_089786.1:2025000-2055000 GCF_040412425.1 Macrobrachium rosenbergii
TCGGGAGATTAAAGCGTTCACTAAACTTCCTCCGATGTAAAAGAAAAAACTTTTCTGACAAAAATTACTGAAAAAAATTCTGAAAAAATTTTCGGACAAAAATTTCAGAAAAAAATTTTCTGAATTGTCTGAAAAAATTCTCTATGAAAAAATTCTCTGAAAAAAAATTATCTGAAAAAAAAATCTGAAAAAAATTCTCTTAAAAGAAATTGTATGAAAAAAATTTTCTGGAAAAAGTTCTGAAAAAAATTTTGAAAAAAATTTCTCTGAGAAAATATCCGAAAATAATTGAAAGAAAGATCTGAAAAAAAATTCTCTGAAAAAAAGTAGCAGAAAATTCATCGTTTGGAATTTATACAACTGCTTCAAGCTTGTCATAGAGAGAGTCAAGCGTTCACGGAAGTCCCTCCGAAGTACAAAAAAAAAAAAAAAATCTCTGGAAGTTCATTGTTTGCAGTTTCCTCCACCCCCAAAAAAAAAAAGTCTTCATGCTTTTTGTAGAGATATTAACATTTACAGTTCTACCTACAAAGAGAGTTATTTTTCCTCTCCGACATTGCCAAAAAAAAAAAAAAAACTGAAATAGCACTGAAAAATTTGCAGAAAATTCTATGTTTGGAATTTTGCCAAAAAAAAACTCCATGTTTTTATTAGAGATTAACATTTACAATGATATCTCCAAAATTAGTTTTTGTTTTCTCTCCGACACTGCAAGCACTTCTCTGGAAAAAAATCACAAAAAAAAATCAGAAAACTTATCTCTGAAGAAAACATTGCAGAAAGTTCATTTAGAATCTTTGCAAAAAAATAAATAAATAAAATTCACAAAAATCACCCATAAAAATATTTAAAAATTCACAAAAATCACCATTGAATAATTTACAGACATCACCTAAAAAAAATTTCAACAAAATTCACAGAAACCACTTTTAAAAATTCAACAAGAATTCATAGAAATCACCTTTAAAATTTCACAAAAATTCACAGAAATCGCTTAAAAAAACAGAAATCACCTGAGAATTTTTTTTATTCGCAGAAATCACCCTTAAAAATTCCACAAGAATTCACAGAAATCACCCTTAAGATTTTCAAAAAAATTCACAAAAATCCGCCTAAAAAAATTACACAAAAATTCACAGAAATCCCTTAAAAAATCCACAAAAATTCACCTCAGAAATTAACGGGACCCCTCCCCTTACCCAGAACGAAAAAAAATCTCTATACAAAGAAACAAATCGACTCTGGAAGTAAAAAAAAAAAATCTCCCAATTAGAAAAAGAAAGAAAATCTTCCTCTCCCATCAAGCTTAAACGTTTTATTATTAGAGTATCTCACAATACATTTGCACTTAGCGATCTGGTGAAACTGTTTTGCTCAATTAGCAGAACAGCGTCGGAGCGCCCTACTTCCTTCTGCTTAACTCAGTTTGGTCCAGCAGAGGCCTTCTGCTGGAAAAGCAGCAGGAGAAGTAGAAGCGGAAATAGCAGGAGCAGCAGCAGTAGTAGTAAGTTTTTATTTATCAGACATTTTCAGGGGACTGATAAGTAGCGGTATAAATTCATATATATAACGATGTATATATATATATATATATATATATATATATATATATATATATATATATATATATATATATATATATCACACATGTACATAACTCTCAAACTCCTATTTATAATTAAACCATCATCGCGCAAAACAGCAAAAAAACAACCTCTCCACCTATTTAATGTTGTTTTTCCCCCCCGCACCAATTTCCCGGTAGAACCCTGCCGCTATTATGCGGTAAACAGCCAAATGAAACAGCCATTGTTCGATTCCCATAATTTTGCAAACGTAATCCATAATAATAGATTGAGAAGCCAAATATAGCATTCAGTCCTAATTGCGGGATTGTCATATGGCAAAATGCAAGTGTGATGTTATTTTTGGGGGGTCCTGGACCCCTCCTTGCCCCCCTTAAAAATAAGTGGCACTTAATTGTATAGTTTGCACGTTTGTGTTCTCGATTCGTTGAATTTAGAATTATTTTTTTTATAATTTTAAAAATTCTTTATAATAATCAAAATAGGATTATCTGTTCAGCGTTAGTACCCAGTTCGTGTCATTAGCTTTTAAAAAAAAATATGGAATCACTTTCTACCTTTGCTGTGATATATATCAAAGGCCCTCTCTCTCTCTCTCTCTCTCTCTCTCTCTCTCTCTCTCTCTCTCTCTCTCTCTCTCTCTCTCTCTCTAATGCAAAACCCAAAATAAAAAAATATATGCAATCACATTACACCTCTGCTGTGATGTATATCAAAGGGCCTCTCTCTCTCTCTCTCTCTCTCTCTCTCTCTCTCTCTCTCTCTCTCTCTCTCTCTCTCTCTCTCTCTCCTGAGATTCTAACACTGGGAGTAAATCAGTGCGACGGGAGACTTCAAGATGTTTCATAATAGCCATTTATATTTTGTATTTATTTTTATATTTTGAGACGTCCAAGATTTCAGCCTCAATATCTCGAGTGTATATACACAGACTCCACTTGGCAGTGTAGATTTGACAGATGATAAGGAATGTCTGTAGTCTGTGTTTTTTTCATGTTTTTTTTCTCTTTCGTGTTTTTTTTTATTTCACCATTGCTAACACACCTCCAACTCACATAATCCATTAACAAACATAATTGACAGCTTGATATGACAAGTGATAAATAATTTCTTGGGTGGGTTTTTTTTTTTTTTTACTTTTCTCCAGTGGGGGGGAAATAACGGCGCGGTGTTTTACCAGATTAATATTTCGCGTGTGCGTGGTTTTTTTGGCTGATAGAAATGAGATGACTTTTAAAAAAAACCTTCCTTTTGCTGTTTTCAAGAGAGGGTTTTTTTTTAATTTTTTTATTTTTAATTTTTTTAATTTATTTTTTTAATTCATTTGTTAGTTTTGTTTCTTTACAGTCATATATTTGTTATTTTTTGTGATGTGTTTTGACTTTTTAATCTCTCTCTCTCTCTCTCTCTCTCTCTCTCTCTCTCTCCCCGATCAGGTTTATTTTCTATTTTTTTTTTCTTCAATGCTTTTGCAATTTTATATGTATATATATATATATATATATATATATATATATACATATACATATACATATAAATAAAATTGCAAAAAGCATTAAAAATGTAAAAATATAAATATATATACAGTATATGTATATATATATATATATATATATATATATATATATATATATATATATATATATATATATATATATATATATATATATATAATGTCTATCCACATAGAGAACCTCCTCCCTTAAAAAAAAAGGGTCATTGAACCAATGTCTCCCACGCGCATACGCGACTTGTCAAAAGCCGCGTTAGGCCTATATATACTAAATATTCATATATATATTTTTTTTTCCTGCACGTCTCTTTGAGCCGAAACTGAGATGTAAATAAAATCTGCATAAATGTAAATGTAAATTTTGAGATGGATTGGAATCTGGACAATGAATGAATATTGAAAAAAAATACAAAAAGAGAAAAATATTGTGGATGGTTTCAACAGCTTCCTGGGTCGATCCAAGCTGGTGGTGGATGTTGGTTGCCAGAATTTAGTTATTTTTTTGTTATTATTATTATTATTATTATTATTATTATTATTATTATTATTATTATTATTATTATTATTATACTAGCTTTTGTAGTGACAGCAAATTTAATGGATAAAAAATTGTAATTATATTGCATATGAAAAAAATTATTATTATTATTATTATTATTATTATTATTATTATTATTATTATTATTATTATTATTATTATTATTAGTTGTAATAAAAACTATTAATAAAAACATGTCTTAAATTTGACTGCATAAAATGCTCACACATTTATCTGAAAGCAAATATATTTCATTCTATAATTAACATTATGTTTTCATTATTAAATTTTAACACACGTAACAATAATTTTTTTTATAAATATATTAATATCATTTATTAAAAATTTAACTTTTTTTAACTTGTGAAAAGTTCATATCACATATTAGTTTTGTGACAAATATTGATTAAAAATTTTTTTTTTAATGTGTATAAATGTCCGCACTTTTTCTGTCCGCCCTCAGATCTTAAAAACTGCTAAGGCTAGAGGGCTGCAAATTGGTATGTTGATAATTCACCCTCCAATCATCAAACATAACAAATTGCAGCCCTCTAGCCTAAGTAGTTTTTATTTTATTTAAGGTTGATGGTAGCCATAATCGTGCTTCTGGTAACGATGACACCACCGCCTGCCCGTGGTTAAAGTTTCATGGGCCGCGGCTCATACAGCATTATACCGAGACCACCGAAAGATAGATCCATTTTTGGTGGCCTTGATTATACGCTGTAGGGGCTGTACAGAAAACTCGATTGCGCCGAAGAGATTTCTTAGCATTTTTTACTTGTTTGAAAATGTTACTGGGTGTATGTATAATTGCTTGGCATTCAAAATATTCCTAACAATAAATTTACGTTCTACAAAAACATGTTTGTGTTTGTAAAACCGATTTTTACAAATATTTCAAATTTTTTTACAGGTACGTTTTTGGTCAGTGCTTACATAAGTTGAAGCCTCGTAGCACCCGACAAGCTATCTCCTCTCTTCAATAACCACTCCCTCTGGTGAGTGTTTTTTTCGTTTGTATTCCAAGGTTTGGAATTTTTGAGTCTTAATTTTATGATTGCATCTGAATTTAGATTCACGCATGCACACACAAAACACGTATATATATATATATATATATATATATATATATATATATATATATATATATATATATATATATATATATATATATATATATATATATATATATATATATATATATATATATATTATATATATATATATATATATATATATATATATATATATATATATATATATATATTATATATATATATATATATATATATATATATATATATATATATATATATATATATATATATATATATATATACAGTATATATATATGTATAATATATATTATGTATAAGTATATATACATACATACATACATATGAGAGTATTCCGTTAAACGTATGATTCTGCTGGCGTTACGTCCAGAGAGAGAGAGAGAGAGAGAGAGAGAGAGAGAGAGAGAGAGAGAGAGAACCTCGCTGCTTGCATCCCTCGTTAGCGCTCCCCACCAAAAAAAAAAAAAAAAAATTACGAAAAAAACTACAAATAAACTTTCCTCGGTCCATACTCGAAAGCAAAAGCAAACTCAACGCATTTCCTTTTACTCGTTTCAGAAACTTTTTTTTTTCGTAGTTTAGTTTTTTTTTTTTAGTTTAGTTTAGTTTTTTTTTTTTTTTTTTTTTAAGAGTAAAAGGTTTCGCCTCCCCTGAATGACCGACTGGGCGAATGAGGTGGGAAAATCATCTACGTTTTAGTTTTTTGTCAGTTTAGTTTTTTTTTTTTTTGTGATGTCTTTTGGGAACGGGTTGAGATAAGTTTATGTATGTATGTATGTATATATATGCATATATATATATATATATCTGTATCTATATCTAAAAAATATATATGTGTATTATATATAAACTTATTTTCTCTCTCTCTCTCTCTCTCTCTCTCTCTCTCTCTCTCTCTCTCTCTCTCTCTCTCTCTTTCCCCTACCACGAATTGGCTTATGCCTTTTTACCCGGAATCAAAAGTCCAAATTGAGTTGATTATCAGATAAAATATTGTTCCCGGCGTATCGCGGAAATTATCAATTCATGCACCGGGAATTCAATGCCGCTGTTTTTATGCTGTTATTGTGTGTGTGTGTGTGTGTGTGTGTGTGTAACGGTAATGTAATGGAATATGCTCTTGTTTGTATGAAAGGGAGGAAATGGTAGATTAAGTCTGTGTGTTGTAATGCGGATGATTGAGTCACTCTTGTGTTCGTTACAATATAAAATTTATTATTATTATTATTATTATTATTATTATTATTATTATTATTATTAGGGTTGTCATTTATTATCATTATTATTATTGTTATTTTTCATTTTTCATTATTTCAAGTCATTATTATTATTATTATTATTATTATTATTATTATTATTATTATTATTCCACTTCTTGCTTCGCTGTTTTTTTTTATTACTGATAAGAAAATCGCCAAAAGTATGTACTTGAATATATGATAGTTTTTTTTCTGAAATTTTTAATGATTTTTTTCAACAACAACAACAACAATAATAATAATAATGATAATAATAATGATATATTTCCCGTCGTCCAGCCCGGGGTTAATCTCTTTCAACCAGTAGGCATTACAGATTACTTTCATTTTTTTACGATATGGGTAGCAAGATGGTAGTTATAATTGCAATTATTAATCCCTTTCCAAATTGCTTTTTTCCCTTGCCAGAGATTCAGTGATCATTTAGCCAGAGATGTAGTGAGCCTAGCCAGAGATTAGGGAAAAATTAGAGAGATATAGGGATGATTTAATGATAGATTTAGCGACATTGTAGCCAGAGAGTTAGTGAGTCAAGCCAGAGATTGAGAGAGATTTTAGCCAGAATTTTAGCGAGAATTCAGCCAGAGATATAGTGAATCTAGCCAGAGATTGTGAGAATTTAGCCACAGATTTGGTGAGAATTTAGCCAGAAATTTAAAGGGAAATTAGCCAGAGATTGAGCGAATCTAACCAGAGATTGGGCGAGTCTAACCAAAGATTGAGTGAGAATTTAGCCAGAGATTAAGTGAGAATTTCGCCAGAGATTGGGTGAGAATTGCGCCAGAGATTGAGTGAGAATTTCGCCAGAGATTGAGTGAGAATTTAGCCAGAGATTGAGTGAGAGTTTAGCCAGAGATTGAGCGAGTCTAACCAGAGATTGAGTGAGAATTTAGCTAGAGATTGAGTGAGAATTTAGCCAGAGATTGAGTGAGAATTTAGCCAGAGAATTACCGGGAATTAGGCAGAGAATTGGGCACAATTTAAGCAGAGATTGAGTATAGTGAGCGTACCCAGAGATTTAGTGAGATTTAGCCACAAATTGAGTGAGAATTTAGCCAGAAATTGAGTGAGAATTTAGGCAGTGATTTAGTGAGAATTTAGCCAGAGATTTAGTGGGAATTTAGCCAGAGATTGAGCAAGTCTAATCAGATATTGAGTGAGAATTTGGCCAGAGATTGAGCAAGTCTAATCAGATATTGAGTGAGAATATGGCCAGAGATTGAGCGAGTCTAACCAGAGATTGAATGAGAATTTAGCCAGAGATTAGATGAGAATTTAGCCAGAGATTTAGTGAGAATTTAGCCAAAGATTTAGTGAGAATGAAGCCAGAAATTGAGTGAGAATTTAGCCAGAAATTTAGTGAGAATTTACCCAGAGATTGAGCGAGACTAACCACTAACCACAGATTGAGCGAGTCTAACCAGAGATTGAGCGGGTCTAACCAGAGATTGAGTTAGAATTTAGCCAGAGATTGAGTGAGATTTTAGCCAGAGATTGAGCGAGAATTTAGCCAGAGATTGAGTGAGAAATTAGGCTGAGAATTAGCGGCAATTAGCCAGAGAATTAGGCACAATTTAAGCAGAGATTTAGAGAGAATCTAGCAAGAGATTGGGTGAAAATTTAGCCAGAGATTTCTAGATAGAATTTCCAATCTCGTCACATTGTAAAACTAGATGAAAACGTGTTTTCTCTGACCTTCTATTTACCTTAACATAAAAAAAATCCACAAATAATTAGTTTTTCTTTTTGACCTGGGAAAATCTCACGCATGCGCAGTCGGAATTCCCCCCTTTCGTTTCCAGAGGTATCTGGAAGAAAACTGACCTCTTTAAAAAAAAAAAAAGGAAAAAACTCCCCACCCTCCCACCGGAAGTTTTTCATCAAGTCAACGTAACACACAAAAAAAAACACAAACTTGGAGGGCAATTGAAAAGTGAGGCTCGCCCTCGAACTGAAGGACTTACGAGAAGGTGAAGTACGAGGTCGGTTTCGGGTTTCGAGGAGGAGGAGGTGGTTTGGAGGAGGAGGAGGAGGAGGAGGTAGAGGAGGAAGGGAGGGGGAGATGGTGGCTGAAGAGGAGGTGGAGGAGGTTTGGAGAAGGAGGGGAAGGAAGAGGAGGAGGAGGAGGAGGTGGAGGAAGAGGAAGAGGAGGAGGAGGAGGAGATGGAGGAAGAGGAGTAGGAGAAAGAGGGGAAGATGGAGGGGGAAGAGGAGGTTTTTAAGGAGGAAGAGGAAGAGGAGGAGGAGGAAAGGGGAAGAGGAGGTTTCAAGGAGGAGGAGGGAGAAGAGGAAATGGAGGAAGAGGAGGAGGAGGTGAAGGAGGAAGACGGGGAGGTGGAGGAGGAAGTTTGGAGGACGACCGGGAAGAAGGGAAGGGGTGTGAGGGGAGGGGAGGGAGAGGGGGGGGGAGGGGATAAGGAGAGTAGGCCATGAGGCCTTCGAGATCTAATGAAGAAGTTGGCGGAACAAGAGATCGTGTGAGAGAGACAGACAGACAGACAGACAGAGATCGTGAGAGAGAGAGAGAGAGAGAGAGAGAGAGAGGGGAAAAAGAACGGTCAGAATCAATCAGAGAGAGAGAGAGAGAGAGAGAGAGAGAGAGAGAGAGAGAGACGACAGCACACAGCCCAATTAGCAAAGGCGGTTACGGATTGAAGGTCCCCAAGGGGAAGGGGATGGGGGTGGGGGATTAGACCTGATATTTGGCAGGGGAAGGGGGAGGGGGGAATTATACCCCCTGGAGGCTGGGGACGGGGGACAGGTGATACCAAAGAGACAGCAGCTTCCACAAAGAAATTTAAAAATTACTGTCATCTTTAAAATTTTTTGAATGCAAAATAATAATGTTGATAAATATATTAATTATATTTTAATGTTATTAATTATATTAAACGGTTTTTAATGTTGATAATTATAATAATTGTATTTTAATGTTATTAATTATATTAAATGGGTTTTAATGTTGATAATTATATTAATTATATTTTATTATTAATTATATTAAATGGGTTTTAGTGTTAATGATTATAATAATTATATTTTAATGTTATTAATTATATTAAATGGTTTTTAATGCTGATTATTGTATTAATTAGATTTTAATGTTATTAATTATATTAATTAGATTTTAATGTTATTAATTACATCTAATGGGATTTTTGGTGACAATTACATTAAATGGGTTTTAATGTTGATAATTATATTAAATGGGTTTTAATGTTGGTAATTATATTAAATGGGTTTTAATGTTGATAATTATATTAAATGGGTTTTAATGTTGATAATTACATTAAACGGGTTTTAATGTTGATAATTATATTGAAGTATTTAATGTTAATAATCATATTAAAATTATTTAAAATCGTAATGACAAATAATCCCAAGGAAGAATGTATCAGGGTGATGACTGCTGTGCTGGGAAAAGTAAAGCAAATTATTAAAAAATAAAGCAGATTCCTAAAAAAATGAAGCAAATTATTAGAAAATAAATCAAGTTTATAAAAAATAAAACAAATTATTTGAAAATAAAGCCAAGTCCTAAAAAATTAAGGAAATTATTGAAAGCACAAAGCAAATTATTTCAAAAATTAACCAGATTATCAGAAAATAAATCAAATTCCTAAAAAGCTCAAGCAAATTATTAAAAAAAGTATGGCAAATTATTTTAAAAAATAAAGCAAATTATATATAAAAATTAAGCAGATTATTTTTAAAAATGCAAATCATTTAAAGATAAAGCAAATACTAAGGAAATAAGGACACATTATTGAAAAAAATTAATAAGAAATCAAGAATAATTTTAAGAATTAAAGCAATTTCTTTGAAAAACAAAGCAAATTATTAAAAATAAACCAAATTGTTAAAAATAAAGCAAATTATTAAGAAACAAAAGCAGATTATTAAAAGAATAAAGCAAATTATTTTAAAAAAGCAAATTATTAAAAAAATAAAGCAAATTATTAAAAAAATAAAAAAATATATTAATAATAATAATCTTATTAATCGGTGAAGAATTAAACGCAAGATGGACTTAATTTGGCCACTTAATTCAGTTCGATTTTATTTGCTTTTTTTTTTTTTTTGTCTGAGTTAATTTTTTACCCTATTTTTCTTTTCTCTCATTTTTACCCACTTCTCGTTTATTCCCTCTTTCCTTTTAACTCTTTTGCCTTATTCTTTTGTCTTCTCTGTTGTGGACCCGCCAGTTCTTCTGTTTCTTGCTGCTCCAATTATCCATTCTTTTTTTTTCTATTCACTTTTTCATTGTTCTCTTTCATTTCTTTTCATTCAATTTTTTCTGGTTTTGTATATCGAGAGGAATATTCTGAACCAGCCTCTGTTGGGTTTCTAAGATGTTGGTTTTGAATATTATATTTATTAAACATGATTTATATATATATATATATATATATATATATATATATATATATATATATATATATATATATATATATATATATATATATAAATAAATATTTATAAATATATATATATATATATGTATATATATATATATATATATATATATATATATATATATATATATATAATGTAAATATTTATAAATATATATACACATATATATGTATGTATATATATATATATATATGTATATATTCTCTCTCTCTCTCTCTCTCTCTCTCTCTCTCTCTCTCTCTCTCTCTCTCTCTCTCTCTCTCTCTCTCTCTCGCACACAGCAACAGCAACTCCCAAGCATCGCGTCAAAAAAAAAAAACATCAAAAACAGCTGCCTTCTATCTGGACACCGCCCCCCAACCCACCCCAGTGACGAGACAGAGAGTACATTATAGTAGGACCCTCCCAAAATATGCTAAACCCCCTCCCCATCTCCTCCCCCCACCCCCGATATCTGACCTTTTCCAATAACAGAGGGGTTGACTCTCTTAGGACCGGAAACAGACCTGATTGCAAATTGAAAGTTTAATGAGGGAACTTTCCCTCCGTGAGACTCTCTCTCTCTCTCTCTCTCTCTCTCTCTCTCTCTCTCTCTCTCTCTCTCTCAAGTCGTTGAATTGTAAGTGACGAAAGAGAAATATTTGCTGTTTACTGGTTTAGCGGAAATTGGAAGTCTCTCTCTCTCTCTCTCTCTCTCTCTCTCTCTCTCTCTCTCTCTCTCTCTCTCTCTCTCTCTCTCTCTCTCTCTCTCAAGTCGTTGAATTGTAAATGATGAAAGGGAAATATTTATTGTTTAGTAGTTCAAGGAAATTGGAACTCTCTCTCTCTCTCTCTCTCTCTCTCTCTCTCTCTCTCTCTCTCTCTCTCTCTCTCTCTCTCAGTCGTTGAATTGTAAATGGCTAAAGGAAAATGTTTACTGTTTAATGGTTGAGGGGAAGTGATTCTCTCTCTCTCTCTCTCTCTCTCTCTCTCTCTCTCTCTCTCTCTCTCTCTCTCTCTCTGTAAGGGTGTAATAAAAGCACCGGGGAAAAGATGAGTACAAGGAAAAACAAAAGAACAGTGAATAAGGGGAACTCCTCTCAAGAATAAAGTCAGAAGAATGGAAGAGAGAGAGAGAGAGAGAGAGAGAGAGAGAAACTCCAATTTCCCCTGAACTACTGAACAGTAAATATTTCCCTTTCGTCATTTACAATTCAATGACTTGGGAAGAGAGAGAGAGAGAGAGAGAGAGAGAATTCTCACAAACCGATCGCGCTTAATGATATGAATTACAAGCAATAACTCTCCCAGGGCGAGATTTTAATTGGAGATCGATGGACGGTAGCATTGGCTCTCTCTCTCTCTCTCTCTCTCTCTCTCTCTCTCTCTCTCTCTCTGTCAGCGGGGGCTCCAAATGCGAAATTAAAAGGGACCTCTCTGATCCCCTACCCCCACCCCCGCCCCCCAACGCTGACAACTCCACTTCCACCGAAGGTTCACAAAAGGTCCTTGATGGGAGAATGGGGAGGTGAGAATCTCTCTCTCTCTCTCTCTCTCTCTCTCTCTCTCTCTCTCTCCTCACAGTCTTCTGTATCAACTTCTCACTCTCTCTTACTTAAGCCTAGGATCTTATCTTTCTCCCCCTCCTCTCTCTCTCTCTCTCTCTCTCTCTCTCTCTCTCTCTCTCTCTCTCTCTCTCTCTTTAGTAAGATGCTTTAATCTCCAAGGGGAAATTTGCGAAAAATAAAAAAAAAGTGATATCGAAAGTCTTTCCCCTCCAATCTCCCTGGAGCGAAAGAGAAGAGAGAGAGAGAGAGAGAGAGAGAGAGAGAGAGAGAGAGAGAGAGAGAGGAAATAACAAAAGGAAAAAGATGAGACCTTAAGCTAAGGTAAGAGAGAAATAGGTGATACAGAAGACTATAGAGAGAGAGAGAGAGAGAGAGAGAGAGAGAGAGAGAGAGAGAGAGAGAGCCATTTTGGCACCTTGATCGTCCCCCTGGCAATGTTTGATTGGCGATTCCGGTCGTCTTTTCAGGCTGAGTTTATTTTACCCCCGATTGCCAGTCGAAATGGCGTCTCTTAGGCCGCGATTTGCTCTGAAGTGGCCTTTGCTTCCAGCTCTCTCTCTCTCTCTCTCTCTCTCTCTCTCTCTGTGAAAATCCTTATTACTATCGTATCTCTCTCTCTTTCTCTCACTCTCTCTCAAAATCCTTATTACTATCGTCTCTCTCTCTTCTCCCTCTCTCTCACTCTCTCTCTCTCTCTCAAAATCCCTCTTACTATCGTATCTCTCTCTCTCTCTCTCCCTCAGTCTCACTCACTCTCTCTCAAAATCCCTATCTCTCTCTCTCTCTCTCTCTCTCTCTCTCTCTCTCTCTCTCTCTCTCTCTCTCAAAATCCCTATTAGTTTCGTATCTCTCTCTCTTTCTCTCACTCTCTCTCTCTCTCAAAATCCCTATTACTAACCTCTCTCTCTCTCTCTCTCTCTCTCTCTCTCTCTCTCATGTATTTTTTTACTGTAGTTTATGTGGAATTAGAAATAATCTCACTTACTGTCGTATCTCTCTCTCTCTCTCTCTCTCTCTCTCTCTCTCTCTCTCTCATTCAACTCGCTCGCGTGCGCCGTGCTCGCGCGCCCGTAAAATGCCATGAATGACGCTGGCGGATTAGAAGAGCGAACGAAAAGGAATAACAGCACCAATAATAATAAAGAGTAGAGTCAGTGAAGCAACTAATTGAAAGTCATTATTATGCAATCGACGGGTCATTTAACCTATTCAGGGTTGAGTGGTCAGGTCTCTCTCTCTCTCTCTCTCTCTCTCTCTCTCTCTCTCTCTCTCTCTCTTCTGAGTTTGTGTGTGGTTTTTGTTCTGTATTTTATGTGGGATTAGGAATTGTATCTCTCTCTCTCTCTCTCTCTCTCTCTCTCTCTCTCTCTCTCTCTCTCTCTCTCTCTCTCTCTTTTGAGTTTGTGTGTGTGTTTTGTTTTTATGTTTTATATGTGATTAGAAATTACATTTGTTACTTTTTTCTTTCTCTCTCTCTCTCTCTCTCTCTCTCTCTCTCTCTCTCTCTCTCGTGTCTTATCAACGAATTGTGGAACTTCTGTTTTCCAGCATTCTTCGTCCCAATCTTCTTCACTCTTTCTTGATCTATCGTATAGAGAGAGAGAGAGAGAGAGAGAGAGAGAGAGAGAGAGAGAGAGAGAGAGAGAGAAGGGGAGAATTGGAGAAAAAAACAACAGTTTTATTGTAAGTTTTAAAGGTTAGGAGAGAGAGAGAGAGAGAGAGAGAGAGTTGTATTTTAAACTGTTTAAGGTCATAGGAAGAGATAGAGAGAGAGAGAGAGAGAGAAGGGGAGAAATGGAGAAAAACCACAGTTTTATTTTAAGTTTTAAAGGTTAGGAGAGAGAGAGAGAGAGAGAGAGAGAGAGAGTATTAATCACTTTATATACAATCGCAAAAAAACAGTTGAAAAAGATGTACGTAGTTAAAGAAAAAGTGAGCCAAATGAGAGAGAGAGAGAGAGAGAGAGAGAGAGAGAGAGAGAGAGAGAGAGAGAGAGAGCAAAACGCAGTTTTACCAATATCACCAAATGAGCTTGGCTTCTGATCAGTGCTTTTTCTTCCATATTCTTCGACCATTCACAAACCACAAAAACTCCCGCCGGAGGATTCTTGTTTATCCTTGGCGTCCTCATCCCCTGCGCAGGATATTAGTAGGATATTATTAGCCCTTATCGAGGATCGATACGCGCCTGGCGTCATGTAATGTACTGTAATCTCTCGCCTCGGGTATTGAAGAGGCAGGCGTAATTTTGATGAAAAAGGTGTTCATTTTATTCAGGTAATAGTGATTTTTTAATTTTATGTAAATCTAAAATTCTGTTTTTATTTTTGTATTTAAATCTATAAAGTTCGTATTTTTCCGGTAATAGTGATAACTTTTTTTCCTTTTATATAAATCTATAATTTTGATTTTATTTTTGTATTTAAAAATATAGAATTCGTATTTCTCAGGTATTTTACTTTTATATAAATCTAATTTTTAAAAATTTTTTATATTAAAATCTATAAAAATAAAATGTCAGTTATCTTATATATATATATATATATATATATATATATATATATATATATATATATATATATATATATATATATATATATATATACTGTATATATGTACAGTATATATAAATAAACGACACTCCCATTCCTATAGTAACTGCGTGTTTGACGCACGCCCTGAAATATCAGACATTTTATTTATTTACATTTTTCCGAAAAAACAGTGGCATATTGCTGCACTGTTCTGTTATTTGTTTTAATGTAGAGGGAATGGAGGCCCCATTTCATCGAGTATGTTTGCGTTTGTGTTGCCGTATGTGCGGCAAACATACAGTTTTTTGCATGTGGAGTGAATTCTCATTTTGTGTGCATATCATGTATTACGTTCTGACATATAATGTATTACGTTCTGAAGGGATATATATATATATATATATATATATATATATATATATATATATATATATATATATATATATATATATATATATATATACATATATACATATACATATACACATATGACTTTTTATCACATCACCGTGATTCATATACAATCAGTAAGCTACAAACATCCTTTAATGTCCAATTCGCTCTATATACCTTTATAAGTGGATATCGGCTCCTATCTACAAATCCCCCGTCGAACTCAGGTGTTTGTATTCAGAGACGATATCCACCCACCTCTGCCATGTTGACCGTGTGGATTAAGGCGTCCACTGTAGTCCTGAGTTCTTGTCCTTCGTTGGTTCGAGCCCACGGGACGACGAACTTATTATCAACGAAAAAATTCCCCTTCGATAACATATATGAAAATATATATTGATATTTTGGATTTAAAGGACGTTTGTAGTATAGATAATTATATCTTCATATACTTTTATTTCCATTCGTATATATATCCAATAGATAATTCTTCTTCAATACTTTTATTTCCATTCGTATTATCCACCAGAACACCAAAACCCACCAAATTCTGAGTCATTTAGATACAGAGAGAGAGAGAGAGAGAGAGAGAGAGAGAGAGAGAGAGAGAGAGAGAGAGAGAGAGAAATAAAATAAGCGATTAGGCACTCTCTCTCCCTAAATTCAGTAGGGTCTTATCAATTCTTCATTTAGCAAATCACTCTTCTTCCATATAAATCAATCACCAGAGTTGAACCATTTATGAGAGACGTATGGAAAATCAATGCCGAGACACTTTATTAAGGAGAGACAGGTCTCTTATCACACGCCTCCATCTCTCTCTCTCTCTCTCTCTCTCTCTCTCTCTCTCTCTCTCTCTCTGTAGGAGTTTTGGGAAGAGGGAGTTGTCTACGTAGGCTAAATATGGAGACTGATAAATAATTATGAAGCCTCCTTCATATGTGTTGTGAGACGTTGAATGTTGGATGTTAATTGATGTGAAAAGATGATTAGATGTTGACGTGAACTGTCATTGTCCAGAGCCAAGATTGAATGACTGATTTTTTTAAGTTGGCGTTGCACTGACTGAGATCATTGACGCCTGTAGTTGGTTAAGAATCTTATAACATATCTATATTGGTAAGTGAAATGGACTTATTTCTATAGTGTCTTGAAGAATTATACAGGTATTTTTAGTAGGATGTGGAATGTAGAGATATGTACAAATGTACATCAGCTCAAAAGCAAAAAGTGGATTAGTGGCCTTTGAGGTGGTTTGGTCCTGTAGTGAAAATAGGAGGTACTCGGGTAGAAAATGCCTTATATTACCGCCATTTCTGGAGGTGGGGATGTCCTGTGTGGGTGGCATTGTTTGACAAGCATAGTTTGATTGTCGGACTTTTGTAAATTATTATTATTATTATTATTATTATTATTATTATTATTATTATTATTATTATTATTATTATTATTATTATTAAATAAATGCCACGTTTACATCACAAACAAGAACGATAGCTGCAGCAGTAGCGAGCAGGTAGGACAAAGAAACCCCTTTCCTCCCTCCCCCCTCCCCCTCCCCCCTTCCTCCCCTTCCTCGGAATCTGCTGAAATGAAAATGCTGACAGGTGAACATTACTTGGTAATGAACCAACTCCTTTCCTTGGATTTACCTGGGTTCTTGTTCATTCCTCATCTCTCTCTCTCTCTCTCTCTCTCTCTCTCTCTCCTGGTTATTTTCTTTTCTTCTCTTCTCATTCGCTTTCTTTTGTTTTTTCGACTGTCTTCTGCTCTCTCATTTTTCTTCCGCAGGTGGGGTGTTCTCATAGAGAGAAAGAGAGAGAGAGAGAGAGAGAGAGAGAGAGAGAGAGAGAGAGAGAGAGAGAGAGAGAGAGGAAGGAAGGATATTGGTTCGTGTCGTATCTGGAATTTCCCGAGAAGAAATAAGAGTAGGTTCTTGACTGTTATGTAAACTGACAAAGAGAGAGAGAGAGAGAGAGAGAGAGAGAGAGAGAGAGAGAGAGAGAGAGAGAGAGATTCCACCTGATAGAGAGTCTGGATGTCAATTGTTCTTCAAGAGCCATCAACGTGAGAGATTAAGTCATATTGTGGGTGTAGTCCCTTCAGAAATGTGAATGGAAAAGAGGCAGTAATTATGATAATTATAATAATAATAATAATAACCTGATAAATTGGAAATAAAAATGAAAAAGGATTTATGGAGTAGTAAGAGAAATTAAGAACGAATTGAATGAAATTTTCTTAAGTGCGAATAAAAAGCGACAAGAGAATTTGTAGTATGTCGGAGGAATTTGGAATTTGGAGATGCCAGAGAGAGAGAGAGAGAGAGAGAGAGAGAGAGAGAGAGAGAGAGAGAGAGAGAGACAGACAGACAGACAGACAGACAGACAGACAGAGACAGAGATGGGGGCGGCGAAGGGGGTTAGATATAGAGATTATTCCTAATTCCAATTGAGCTTTAAACAAAACCACATTCAAAGTCACACACACAAAGAGAGAGAGAGAGAGAGAGAGAGAGAGAGAGAGGACAGACAGACAGACAGACAGACAGAACAGACAGATGAATAATTTGGGGGCGGGTGTGATGGATGATTCTAATTCCCCCCAAACAAAACCCATTCAAAGTCACACACACATTGAGAGAGAGAGAGAGAGAGAGGTGGGGAGGCTGCAAACAGAATGAGGCAACAAAGAGAAGCAACTGAATTCTTTATCTATTTATGTTAATTAAGTGACGTGCATTTCGTTTATTTTTTTGAGGGGATGGTGGGGGAGGCAGGCAAGGTTAGGTCAGGTCATGGGGGGGAAGGGTCTCAGGGGTCATGCCAGGTCAGACCAGTCCCCAAGGCAACTAGAGAATTTACAGATTAATGACAAACAAACAATTTTCTTTCCTCGCTGTCGAATGACTAATTAGTTCTGTCTAGTCGATCGTGAATATCAATTAATGTCGAATGGGAGATTATTTATTTATTTATTTGTTTGTTTGTGTGTTTGTTTATTGACTTGTTTGTGTGTTTGTTTATTTCTCTCGTGACTTGAGTCCGGATACTTCTGGCGAGTCGGCCTTTCCGCCTGGGTTGAGATTTCATCACAAAAAGCGACTGGTTAAACCTTTCCATTTTTATAAGGAAATTGATTCATTTTGTTAGAGGCCACATTTTGCTTTATTTTCTTTTGTTTTTATTCGAAAATTGATTCATTTTGTTAGTCGCCAGTTTTTTTTTTTGTTTTCTTTTATTTATCTTTTATTTTATTTTTATTGGAAAATTTATGAATTTTGCTAGAGGCCAGATTTTGTTTGGTTTTCTGTTATTTATCTTATATTTTTATTAGAAAATTTATGAATTTTGATAGAGGCCGCTAAGTATATTAATCGTGTTAGCTTTCTATTCTTGTATTTGTCTTATATTTTTATTTTTATTAGTAAATTTTCTAATTTTGTTTGGAGGCCTGTAAATATATTAGTCATTTTAGCTGTATTTTTTTTATTTATCTTTTTGTATTTCTACAGTACTGTATTTTTGTATAGTTGACCAAGATATGAAGAACAAGTCTACAGAGTTTTTTTTATAATTCAGTTCCTGTGTTTTTCTTCAGGTTTTTTTAGTTTTCTATAAAGGAAAACTATTGTGCCGGTTTTGTCTGTCCGTCCACACTTTTTTCTGTCTGCACTTTTTCTGCCCGCCCTCAGATCTTGAAAACTGCTGAGGCTAGAGGGCTGCAAATTAATATGTCCATCATCCACCCTCCAATCATCAAACATACCAAATTGCAGCCCTCTAGCCTCATTAGTTTTTATTTTATTTAAGGTTAAAGTTAGCCATAATCGTACTTCTGGCACCGCCATAGGTACCAACAACGCAGGTCACCGCCGGACCGCGGCTGAGTTTCATGGGCCGCTGTTCTACAGAAAACACGATTGCGCCGAAGAAAACTTCGGCACATTTTTTTACTTGTTTCTTGTAGAAATCAAAAACTAATGAACAAATTGTCTTCAAATTTCTTGGAAAGTTTTTTTTTCTATTTGATAACTCAGACACTAAAAAGAATGGTTTGTTTTTAGACTGAATTTTTTATGTTTGATAAATGAGAAAATAATGAACGGACTCTTGAAATGCTTTGAAAGGTTTAATTAAAAAAAATTAATAACTGCATTTTGTGATATATGTTTTCCCGCCTTATTTCTCTAAAACTATTGAATATATTAGATACAAATTTTATCAAAAGTTTGTTTCATTGATAACTCGAAAACTAATTAATAGCATCCTCTTCAAAATTTGTAATAATTATTTGCTCCGTTTCTATAAAACTACTGAATGTATTAGATGTAAATTCTATCGTAACTTTGTTTGTTTCTTAACTCGGAAGCTAATGATCGAATTCACTTCAAATTTTGCGATAATTTTTGTTTTATTTACGCTCAAATCCGACCTATTATCATGTTTCATAATTTTACTAAAAGCGAAAACCGATGGGGCACGCAACCTCATACCCCTTTCTAGCCCAGGCACGAAGGAAAGCGCTACTTTGGCTCCTTTTACTGTACCTCCTTTCATGTTCTTTTTCTTCCACCTCACTTTCCACCTTCTCCTGACAATTGATTCACATGGCAACTGCAAAAAACATTTTTACTGTCAAATTCCGTTTCAGCGCTGAATGACCTCACAGGTCCCAGTGCTTGACCTTGAGCCTAAGTTCCTAAATTTTTTGACGTCACAGACAAACCCCCCCCCCTTTACCAGACTCTGGTTACCGTTTCGAGGTCAAGGTCAAACAAGGGTCAGCAAACCAACAGGGAGAAACATGACGCAGGAATTTTTTCATCCAATTACGATCTCGAACTTCGAGTTATTTTTTTTTTTTTTATATTTATTGATTGATTTTTCTTTTTTTTTTTAAGGTCAACTACGGTATTGTTTGATTCGGTTATTGCCTGGTTTTTGGGTCGTTTAATGAAATCAAACTTTTTTTTTCCGTTTTTTTTTTGTGGTCGAGTTTTTTTTATTTCATTTCATGTGATTTACTCTATCGAGGGGAATCTGAACTTGATTCTCTGTATCGGTGGAACTGATTTCGTTTGAACTGATTCGGTTAAATCATTCGTGATTTCATATAAAATTTTAGATTTTTTGGTTTTCTGTAAAAGAAAACTATTGTGCCGGCTTTGTCTGTCCGTCCTCACTTTTTCTGTCCGGCCTCAGATCTTAAAAAGTGCTGAGGCTAGAGGGCTGCAAAATAGTATGTTGATCATCCACCCTCCAATCATCAAAAATACAAATTGCAGCCCTCTAGCCTCAGTAGTTTTAATTTTATTTAAGGATAAAGTTAGCCATAATCGTGCTTCTGGCAACGTTATAGGACAGGCCACCATCGGGTCGTGGTTAAAGTTTCATGGGCCGCGACTCATACAGCATTATACCGAGACCATGAAAGTAGTTTAACCATGGCTCGGTGGTGGCCTGTCCTATATCGTTGCCAGAAGCACGATTATGGCTAACTTTAACCTTAAATAAAAAAAAAAACTACTGAGGCTAGAGGGCTGCAATTTGGTGTGTTTGATGATTGGAGGATGGATGATCAACATACCAATTTGCAGCCCTCTAGCCTCAGTAGTTTTAAGATCTGAGGGCGGACAGAAAAAGTGCGGACAGAAAAAGTGCGGACAGAGTAAAGTGCGGACGGACAGACAAAGTCGGCGCAATAGTTTTCTTTTACAGAAAACTGAAACTGAAAGAACGTTTTATAATAATAATAATAATAATAATAATAATAATAATAATAATAATAATAATAATAATAATAATAATAATAATGGATATATCAATCACGTGCTCGTAATGTATTGCTGAATCTCAATTATCATTTATTAGTTTGGACATTGGTAATGAATTACCAGCAACTGATTGCGTTGTTTTTGTCCGCATTGGAAGATCCACGTGATTATTGTGAATTATTTTTCCGATTATCATCATCATCATTATTTTTTTATAAATGCTTGTGAAAATGAAATAACAATTACAGAATATGTAAAGTTTTTTTTTTGTTTTTTTACATAAAAGTGAAATTGTTAATAATAAAAGATAATTCACGTTCGCAATTACTATTAATTATTTTTCGACTATTTTTCAAATTATGCAGATGAAATAATTACAGAATGTGTAAGGTTGATTTTTACAAATTCCATTTTGTTTTTTTTACATAAAAAGTGAAAATGTTAATAATAAAAGATAATTCACGCCAGTAATTATTATTAATTATTTTTCGATTATTTTTCAAAAATAATTATGCAGATTAAATAACAATTACAGAATGTGTAAGATTGATTTATAGTGGTTTAATTTTGTTTACGTCAGTATAGTGGAAAAATCATTTTTTTTTAATGTAACTCATGTCCAGAATTATCATGAATTATTCTAGCGATTATTATTATTTTTTATAATTATACAAATATGCAAAAGTTGATTTATTCTGATCCCATTGGTTGCTTACATAAAATGAACTCCGTAGGGGGGGTATTGTCGTCAGTACACCTCATGCGGTGCACTGTAGGCATTGCTGAAGGTTCTTTGCAGCGTGCCTTTCTTAGGCCCCTAGCTGCAACCCCTTTCGTTCCTTTTACTGTACCTCCGTTCATATTCTCTTTCTTCCACCTTGCTTTCTATCCTTCTCCTAACAGTTGATGCATAGTGTTACTGCTTTGAGACATTCCTCCTGTTACACCTTTCAAACCTTTTAGTTTCAATTTCTGTTTTAGCGTTGAATGGCCTCGTAGGTCCCAATGCTTGGCCTGTGGCCTAAATTGTGTATTCAGTTCGGTTCAATACGTAAAGTGGAAAGATCAATATGAAAGTAAATGTGAAACGGATCTACGCATTTCAGAACCACGTCGACCCAATATGGCCGAGATGAAGAAGGGAAATGGGAAAAAAAAGATCGATTTAATTACCTCCGTAATTTATCGCTCGGCGGATAAAAGTGCGACAGATACAGATATAAATAACTTGAGCTCATTACTGTTAGATACGACGGTCATTAGAAATAATGTTCTCCCGGGAAAAAAAAGGTAAATAAATAAAAGATTTTATCGACTCGTAAATATTTGGGGATGGTCAGTGGCGGTGATCATTTGGTGCAAAAAATATTGTCTCCCGTCGTGAGGTTCTCTCTCTCTCTCTCTCTCTCTCTCTCTCTCTCTCTCTCTCTCTCTCTCTCTCACATACATACATCTGAATAGTCAAGATTTCTCTCTCTTTCTTTCTCTCTCACCGTCTCAATAGTTAAGACCTCTCTCTCTCTCTCTCTCTCTCTCTCTCTCTCTCTCTCTCTCTCTCTCTCTCTCTCTCTCTCTCAGTAGTCAAAGCCAGCTTCTATTTCTATTTAATTTATCAAATGTTACTGAACATTTCTTTTCTTCAAAGTACTCTCTCTCTCTCTCTCTCTCTCTCTCTCTCTCTCTCACATACATCATCTGAATAGTCAAGACCTCTCTCTTCCTTTCTCTCTCAAATAGTTAAGACCTCTCTCTCTCTCTCTCTCTCTCTCTCTCTCTCTCTCTCTCTCTCTCTCTCTCTCTCTCAGTAGTCAAAGCCAGCCTCTCTTTCTCCAAATGTTACTGAACATTTAACTCTATCAATCTCTTATTGAACATTTCTTTAAGACATCTCTCTCTCTTTCTCTATACTTTCTCTCTCTCTCTCTCTCTCTCTCTCTCTCTCTCTCTCTCTCTCTCTCTCTCTCTCTCTCAAATATTTAAAGCCTCTATCTCTAAATTTCCAATTGTCAGAAAGATGAATTTCATCAAGGAAATCCCAAACCTCTCTCTCTCTCTCTCTCTCTCTCTCTCTCTCTCTCTCTCTCTCTCTCTCTCTCTCTCTCCCCATTAATTCTGCGTTTCATTCTTTCACTCACAAAGACTAGGAGGACGTGGGGTGTGGGGTGTGGGGGTGAGTGGGGTGACCGCGAGAATAAATCAGTTTTATTGTTACCCTCGTCGCGTTTTGGGGGGTTCATAATAACAATTGATGAATCTATCAACCGTCCATTTCAGATTTAGGAAAATGGCCCGGTTCTCCCTGCCCCACCCCCCACCCCCCACCCCTTTTTATTCCCTCCTCCTCCACCTCCCCTCCTCCCCTTCCCCCAAAACACCTCTTTTCCCCAGTGACATTTTTGAATGCTAATTTCGCTCTAATGGCCGTCGTATGAAATCGAATTAAGCAGATAATGACAGATTCATTTTCTTGTTTCTACTGCTGCTGTTTATACGGGTTTAGGGGGGGAGGAGGGGAGGTTGGGAAGGGGAGGGGTAGGAGATTGGGTCCTACCTTCCATCCCCCTTCCCTTACTCCCTCCCCAGAGTCCCTATTTAGACGTAAATGAGCATCTAAATGATTTCGTTTTTTTTTTAGACGTATTTCCAGTGTATCCGAATCGTTACCTTGCAAATCGGTTATTGCTTTGTTGATTGTTGCAGCAATGAGCTCTCTCTCTCTCTCTCTCTCTCTCTCTCTATATATATATATATATATATATATATATATATATATATATATATATATATATATATATATATATATAGAAAGTCTAATTTTTAAAAAATTTTTAACGAATTATTATTTTTAAAGCGTGAAATAACTCTTAGGATAAATTTCTTGCAGTGACAAAAATATAATTGATTCCTGTTTTGCTGTTCATTATGAATATTAAAATATATCCTGTGAATATCAGTCATTGTTCCTAGTGAATATTCTTAAACGCTGGGTAATATTATTTATTATTTTCGATAAATATTCCTGTATTCCATGAAGTCATATTTTCTTTTAATATTAGACAATAATCCTACATCCTATGTTGCATTATCCATTGCAAGGAATATTCTAGTATTAACCTAAAGGTAAATGATAATGTTTTTGATTAATGAATATTCCCGGCGCGTAATATTGTAATGCGATATTCCTCTAACAATTAGCTTATTCAGAAGGGACGCCAGAAAATCCATTCATTAACACAGTATTGAATTTCCTCGCCTCTCTGATAACAATCTCGTGTTTTGAACATTTATCCGCGAAGCGCGAGTTGTATGATGATAGAATTTTTGAAGGAAAAATATACATAATGTTGAAAGAATATTATGTAATTTTTTAATAATATTGGACTCTAAAAGAAAAATATACATAACATTAAAAAATTTTATGTATAATCTTGAATGTTGTTGGAATTTTTAAAGGAAAAATATACATAATATGGAAAGAATGTTATGTATAATTTGCATGATATTAGACTCTTTTCAAAGGAAAATATACATAGTATTATAAGGATATTATGTATATTATCTTTTGAACAGTTACCAGCGAAGCTTGAGTTGTATGATGTTAGAATTTTTTAAGGAAAATATACATGATTTGGAAAGACTGTTATGTATATTTTGCATGATATTAGACTTTTCAAAGAAAAATATACATAATATTGAAAGGATATTATGTATATTATTTTTTGAACAGTTGCCCCCGAAGCGTGAGTTATATGGTGTTAGAATTTTTAAAGGAAAATATACATAATATGGAAAGAATATTATGTATATTCTTGAATGATATTAGACTATTTTAAAAGAAAAATATACATGATATTGAAAGAATATTATATATACTACTTTTGACTGGTGTTAGAATTTTTAAACGGAAAAAATACAGAATATCGGAAGAATATTGTATATTCTTGAATGGTATTAAACTCTTTAAATGAAAAATATACATAATATTCAAAGAATATTATGTATATATTATGTATATGTTTGAATGACATAAGACTCCTTTAAAGAAAAATATAAATAATATTGAAAGAATATTACGCATATTCTTGAACGATAGTAGACTTTAAAAGAAAAATATACACAATATTGAAAGAATATTATGTATATTAGATTTGATCAATCACCCACGAAGCGTAAATTACAAATCATTCTCATGTGATATTTAATTTTTATAAGAATTTAAATCTAAGGCAATAAAACTTTTTTTCTGAAAATTATTATCTTTTTCAGATAATTTTTCTAAAGAATTTGTCTAAGAAACGAAACATCATTTCTTCCTGAAAATTATCTTTATTTTTTAAAGATATTAATTAACAGTGACTTCAGACTTAGGAAGTTTAGACAGAATCTCGAAGTTCGAAACTACTTCTGAATTTCATTACGAAGTTTTTCTTTTCTTTTCTTTTCTTAAGAAGTTATTACGGGTCAGGTAGAAGGGAGGATTCATTTGCATATTTCTGATGTTCCGCTTTTATTAGCCTACTGTCTCCTGCTGATTCTACTTTTCCTGCTGATTCTATCTTTCCCTGCTGATTCTATTTTCCCTGCTGATTCTATCTTTCCTGCTGATTCTGTCTTTTCCTGTTGATTCTACTTTTCCTGCTGATTCTATCTTTCCTGCTGATTCTGTCTTTTCCTGCTGATTCTACTTTTCCTGCTGATTCTATCTTTCCTGCTGATTCTACTTTTCCTGCTGATTCTATCTTTTCGTGCTGATTCTATCTTTCCCTGCTGATTCTATCCTCTCCTGCTAATTCTATCTTACCCTGCTGATTCTATCTTTTCCTGCTGATTCTGTCTTTTTCGTGCTGATTCTATCTTTCCCTGCTGATTCTATCCTCTCCTGCTGACTATCTTTTCCTGGTGATTCTATCTTTTCCTGCTGATTCTGTCTTTCCCTGCTGATTCTATCCTCTCCTGCTGACTCTATATTTTCCTGCTGATTCTATCTTTCCCTGCTGATTCTATCCTCTCCTGCTGATTCTACTTTTCCTGCTGATTCTATCTTTTCCTTCTGATTCTATCCTCTCCTGCTGATTCTATCTTTCCCTGCTGATTCTGATTTTCGTGTTATTTCAATGTTTTCTGCCGATTCTATATTTCCCCATTGATTCTCCTTTCCTCGTGGGTTTTGTTTTCCTGCTGATTCTGTCTTTTACTGTTGATTCTATTTTCCCTGCTGGTTCTGATATTTTCTGCGTATCCTATCTTTCCTACTGATTCTATCTTTCCTACTGATTCTATCTTTCCTACTGATTCTATCTTTCCTGCTGATTCTACTTTGTCCCGCTGATCCTAATTTTCCTGCTGATTCTGAATTTCTTGTTGATTCGATTTTTTTCTGCTGATTCTATCTTTCCTGCCGATTCTATCCATTCCTGCTGATTCCATCGAATCCCTGGTGATTCTGTCGACTCCTGCTCATTCTGTCGTTCTTGGTGAGTCTACTTTTCCTGCTGATTCCATCTATTTCTGCTGAATCTATCTTTTCTCGCCGATTTTATCTTTCTTGGTGATTCTACTTTTCCTGCTGATTGTCTTTTTTGTGCTGATTCTTTCTGTCCTGCTGATTCTATATTTTCCTGCTGATCCTAATTTCCCTGCTGATTCTGATTTTTCTGCTTACCCTATACTTTCTGTTGGTTCTACATTTCCCTGCTGATTCTATCTTTCCTGCTGATTCTATCTTTCCTGCTGATTCTATCTTTTCCTGTTGATTCTACATTTCCCTGCTGATTTTATCTTTCCTGCTGATGCTACTTTTCCTGCTGATTCTGTTTTTTTTTTTTTTTTTTTTTTTTTTTTTTTTTTTTTTAGTGATTCCATCTATTCCTGCTGGTTCTGTCTCTCCTGCTGATTCTACCTTCCGTGCTGACTGATCCGTTTATCCACTGGATTATCCACTGCTTGCTTATCCGAGCGCTCTGTCGAAGGACAATCAAAGCCGACATCACGGATAATTAGCCTTAATTATCCTCATAATTAAAGACTCGAGAACAATCCCCACGTGTTATAAAGACTCTTATTAGATAAAAAAAAAATTATCTAATGAGGGCTTTCCTATTGATACCAGTTTCAATAGTGTTATTTTAAGTGTTTTTTTTTCAGTAACCGAGATCGAAGCTTGACAAAAAAAAAGTTTTTCACACATTGACGTGGCCCAGTTACCTAATATGGTTTTTTTTTCGGCGTATAATTGGGGTGAGGTTGCTGGCCCCACGGGCTAGTTATTCGTTGCAGGCGTGTAGCTACTTGGTGCATTTTTGTTAAACGGTGACATACATATATATATATATATATATATATATATATATATATATATATATATATATGTATACATATTTGTATATATTTATATATTGTATAAATGTGTGTGTGTGTGTATGCGTGCGCTTGCGTACGCGCATACGCGCTGCAAAAAAAAAACACTCTCGCGTGAAAAGAGAGAGAGAGAAAAAGAGTGAGAGAGCGTGTACACAAATTCACCCTACTGGAAGAAAAACATTTAAAACATTTGGCTCTGTCGCCCTGCTATTTGATTTGGTGGGGAGGCTAATTCCATTTCCCTCTAATGCATTGAACCTGCACTGAGAGAGAGAGAGAGAGAGAGAGAGAGAGAGAGAGAGAGAGAGAGAGAGAGAGAGAGAATCACCACGCGAAAACAAAGGAGAAACAAATACAAGAAATTTTAAGCGATGTTTTTTCGATTTTTGTCAGATCAGCAATAAAAAAAATCTGTATTTTTCCGATTGATTTAAAAGATCAAAACATTAAATCAATATTGAATTGATAACTGGAGTATTTTTCCGATTGAATTGTAAGATTAAAACGTTAAATCAATATTGAATTGATAACTGGAGTATTTTTCCGATTGAATTGTAAGATTAAAACATTAAATCAATATTGAATTGATAACGAGTATTTTTCCGGTTTGATTAAAAGATTAAATCAGTATTGAATTGATAACTTGAGTATTTTTGCGGTTGAATTATAAGATCAAAACATTAAAACAATATTAAATTGATAACTCGAGTATTTTTCCGATTGAAATCAGAACGTTAAAACAATATTGAATTGATAACTCGAGTGTTTTTCCGATTGAATTAGAAGATCAGAACATTAAATCAATATTGAATTGATAACTTAGAGTATTTTTCCAATTAAATTAGATCAAAACAAATCAATCATGAATTGATAATATATAGATCAATGGAATTATTAGATATCCAAATCAATTCATGATTAATGACATTTGACGGTAACCAGTTAAGCAGTCAGTTGGTCCTTTAGCAGACGTCATTCTATCCCCATCCCTTCATTCCCCAACCTCCCCTGGGGAAGAGCCATCGCAAATCTCTCGATTTGCGAGACCTCCAAACTACTTCAATTGTCGGTGTTACAATTGATATTATATATATATATATATATATATATATATATATATATATATATATATATATATGTATGACTTTTTTCTAAGGGCAGCAGAACATTTCGTCCCGTCTTGTCCTGATGCTCTCCTATATTACTGTTATTTTTGACGTTTTGTTTTTTTTAAAACGTGATTTACGTATTGTCAATACAGCCTCTCTCTCTCTCTCTCTCTCTCTCTCTCTCTCTCTCTCTCTCTCTCTCTCAAAAAGAACCATTAAGACTTTCTCTCTCTCTCTCTCTCTCTCTCTCTCTCTCTCTCTCTCTCTCTCTCTCTCTCTAAAACATTTAACCCCATTCCCACGTGGACGCCGTTCATTGGATAAAATTGACTCAATCAAACGACTGGTTTTTTTCTATCCCGTCCAATTCAACAACCAATGAAAAAAGAGTGTTTGGGATTTGCACTTCTTTTCAAATTGCATAATCGTTCTTTTTCATCTTTTCTGTTGTTGGAATTAGCCTTTTTTTTAGTTTTTCAGCCTTTTTCAGGCTTTTTAGCCTTTGTTGTTGTAGCTTTATGAATCTTTTGGGTTGTTGGAATTAGATTTTTGTTTTAAACCTTTTTAGCCTTTTCAGTCTTTTTCAGGCTTTTTTTAGCCTTTGTTGTTTTAGCTTTGTTTTAGCTGAATCTTTTGGGTTGTTATAATTAGCCTTTCTTTACCCTTTTAAGCCTTTTCAGGCTTTTTAGCCTTTCTTGTTTAGCTTTATGAATCTTTCGCGTTGTTATAATTAGCCTTTTTTAGCCTTTCTAGCCTTTTCAGTTTTTTAACCTACTCAGCCTCTTTAGCCTTTCATTTTTTAACCTCTTACCTGTCAGGCTTTCCATTAAACCTTTCTTTTTTGCCATTTTTCTGCCTTTTCTCTTTAGCTTTTGTTTTGCCTTTTTTCTTTTAAGCCTTTTTGGCATTTTTATACTAGTCTGGCTGGGATAAGTCTTGGTTATATATATATTTATATATATATATATATATATATATATATATATATATATATATATATATATATATATATATATATATATATATATATATATATATATATATCTGTTCTTATCTGTATTTTCTTTCTGTATTTCCCACCTTCTGTTACTTCTTTGAAATGAACACCATAATATTCTTTGGAAGTTTGAATTTTAAGTCACTGGCCCCTATGTTGAACTTGTTCCATATGAATAGGGTTCATCTTCTGAATAATAATAATAATAATAATAATAATAATAATAATAATAATAATAATAATAATAATAATAATAATAATAATAATAATAATAATATTCTTTGGAAGCTTGAATTTCAAGTCATTGGCCCCTGTGTGAACTTGTTCCTTATGAATAGGGTTCATCTTGATAATAATAATAATAATAATAATAATAATAAAAATAATAATAATAATAATAATAATAATATTCTTAATGATAATAATAATTAAATTTCTTTGCAAATCAAATTTCGAGTCAATGGCCCCTCTGGTGAACTTGTTCCATATGAATAGGGCTCATCTTCTGAATAATAATAATAATAATAATAATAATAATAATAATAATAATAATAATAAATAAATAAATAAAGTGAGAGACGAGAAAAACGAATTAGGAAACAGTCTCCTCCCAGACCAATCTTTTCCAATTAGCTAGGAAAAAAAACCCAATTTTTTAACGCAATGGTCTCCGAACAGCGGACGAGGTCAAGGTACCGAAGCCAAATTGTTCATTAAAACTTCTATTTCATAAGTCTCTCTCTCTCTAAAAAAAAAAAAAAAAAAAAAAAACTAAACGAAAAAGCCTTAATTTGGCTGATTCTAGTGAGTTTTTTTTTTTATAAGGGAAATTTTTTTTTTTTCGTAGGCGCCTGATGGACACAATAATATTTCGTTTTGTCAAGGCATGTGTG
>NC_089786.1:2060000-2072500 GCF_040412425.1 Macrobrachium rosenbergii
CTTTTTAAAAACTCTTTTGAACTGTGTTTATCAATTTCTTCATAACACCGTATTGCCTAGGTTTTTTTATTATTTTTTTTTTTTTGGCCTGGACGAGTGATTAAGTATTGAGAAGAATCTTTTGGAGAACATTGTGTGTGTGTGTGTGTTTTTTTTTTTTTTTACATGGGACACTGATTAAGTATCGCTTTGATGCATCTTTTAAAATAGTTTTTATTTAGTTTTTTTTTTACCTGGGAGCTTAAGCAATAGATTTTTTTTTTAGTTTTTTTTTACCTGACGGGGGGGCGGGGTTTGGCTTAAGCGTTCTTTGACAATGACCCTTCACAAAGGGACGGCGCCCCCCCTCCCCTGAAAAGTGTGACGTTACACACAGAGAGAGAGAGAGAGAGAGAGAGAGAGAGAGAGAGAGAGTGAGTGAGTCAACAAGGGCATGTATGATCAAGGAGGCTTAATGAGAACATCTTTCTCTCCCTTTCTTTTTCTCCTTTCTTTTTCTTTTTTTTCTCCTTTCTTCCTACAAAAGAAACCTTTTGGGAAATGAGAAAAGGGGGGATAAATAAAAGGGGGTAGGGTGTGTTTATGGGGTCGGGGGGAGGGTATTAGGCTAGATTATACATTAGGTGAAGGGGAGGGAGGGAGTGGGTATTTCAAAGTTGACCTAAGTTGACCTAAGATAATAAAAAAAATATTTTTAAGGAAATATTATTTATGGCCTCTGGAAGGTCAAAGCAAGTATTCAATTTTAAGTATTTTGGGCAAATTGTAGTTTTGAAATGCGTAAAAAAACAAATTTAAAATTGGTCATTTTTTATACAGAATTTTACAGCTATTTTCAAATTATTTTTCGACAGTGGTCCAGTCGCCTGCTATGTACACAAACATGCACAAACCAAACACAAACAGGATGATATGTGGAGGTTTTGAAATGAGGTTTTCAAAACGTTAAACATCCTGATTTTTAATATAAATATAAACATATATATAAATATAAATATATATATATGCACATACATACATACATACATACATACATACATACATACATACATACATAAACATACATATATAGACTGTCACACCTTCACAAACACAAACAGATAAATACCCAAACTTGAAGAGTCATCATTCACGGCTCACAAACACGCACAAACTACAGAAGACAGCAACAAACAAACAAACTCAAGAAACAAAAATAAAACACAAAAAAGGCATAAAATCACGCACGCTCCTGCCCATCCAGAAGTGGGGACTGTCCCATACGTCCTGGGAGAGAGGATTTTGAACCCGAGAGTTAACTGGTCACAGATCTAAAAGGAATATTCATCCGGATATACACATAAGGCCTGGGATTCGGTGTGTGCTTATGTATGTATGTATGTATGTATGAGTATTTAAAGAGTTTGTGTTATGTTATACTCACACAAATAACATACACTTATATATGTGTATTTGTGTGTGTGCGCGTATACTGTGTGTATTTCCTATAGTGTATGGGTAATGAATTCTTTTAGTTATCTGCCGCCTAGAGGCCATATTTATACACACACAAACACTCACACATACATACATACATACATACATACATACATACATACATACATACATAATATACACATACATACATATACTCATAAACATACACATACACCTTCACATACGCACAAACATGCACATACACTTGGACATACAACAATACACAAACACCTTCACATACTAACAAGCATTCATAAACACCTTCACATACTCAAAGCATACGCATACACCTACACATACACAAACATAAACACAAAACAAACAAACAAACACTCAAGAACAAACACACGTGCACACAAACACTGTCTCTCTGCAATGGACGACGAGATAGTGAAGAGAACTTGACAGCACAAGATTTGTCTCTCATTGTCTGTCGAGAGAGTGATAGCACACCAAGTGTCAAACTCTCTCTCTCTCTCTCTCTCTCTCTCTCTCTCTCTCTCTCTCTCTCTCTCTCTCTCTCTCTCTCTCTCTGGACCCCATCAGGCTCGCCAGGGTCAGTCCATTTCTGCATTACAGGCATCGGACCTGTCTGGCTCGATATCTGATGAATGTGTTTGTTACAGGCAGGGAAGGGAGAGAGAGAGAGAGAGAGAGAGAGAGAGAGAGAGAGAGAGAGAGAGAGAGAGAGAGAGAGAGAGGAGAGGGAGGAGGGGGAGGAGGGAGGAAGTGAAGTCATGGCTGGAGAGAGAGTGGGTTTAACATGTAGGAATTTTATATATGTACTCCGACTGTGTGTAGAGAGAGAGAGAGAGAGAGAGAGAGAGAGAGAGAGAGAGAGAGAGAGAGGAAGTCATTCATCGTTACTGCCATTATTCATTATTTATTCAGTGAAGAAGAAGAAGAAGAAGAAGAAGAAGAAGAAGAAGAAGGAGGAAGAAGAAGAAGAAGAAGGAGGAGGAGGAGGAGGATGGGAGGAGGAGGAGGGATGGGAGGAGGAGGAGGAGGAAGAGGATGGGAAGAGGAGGTGGAGGAGAGACGAGGAGGAGGGGTGAGGAAGAAAAAGAAGAAGAAGAAGAAGAAGAAGAAGGAGAGGAGGAGGAGAAGAGGGGTGAAGAGGAGGAGGAGGAGGGAGGTGGAGAAGAAGAAGAAGAAGAAGAAGAAGAAGAAGGAGAGGAGGAGGAGAAGAGGGGTGAAGAGGAGGAGGAGGGAGGTGGAGAAGAAGAAGAAGAAGAAGAAGAGAAGAAGGAGGAAGAGGTAGGAAGAAGATGAGGAGGAGGAGGGAGGAAGAGGAATCTGTTGTGATTATGACGAAAACAAACACATTTATCAGAAGAGGATTATACGGGGAGAGAGAGAGAGAGAGAGAGAGAGAGAGAGAGAGAGAGAGATTGTGGTTGCTGTTATTGTACTGAAATGCAGATATATAAATATGTTTTACGTCCACAGCAATATTTATCAGGTTATGTTTGTCACCGTCGTGAGAGAGAGAGAGAGAGAGAGAGAGAGAGAGAGAGAGAGAGAGAGAGAGAGAGAGAGAGAGAGTTCAGTGATTATCTGAAGAGAAACAGAAGCAGATATATCATCAAGGTATGTTTAACATCACCACAAAAAATGAGAGAGAGAGGGAGAGAGAGAGAGAGAGTTCAGTGATTATCTAAAGAGAAACAGAAGCAGATATAGCATCAAGGTATGTTTAACATCATCACAAAAAATGAGAGAGAGAGAGAGAGAGAGTTGCAGTTGATTAACGTCACCAGCTTAGCCCATGGAGGGAAACTGGATCGCAAAGAGAGAGAGAGAGAGAGAGAGAGAGAGAGGGAATGCTACAGTCGCCTGGATTTCCTTAATGGCTTTATCCATCTTCCATCAGCATCCTTTAATGCTCTCTTCTCTCTCTCTCTCTCTCTCTCTCTCTCTCTCTCTCTCTCTCTCTCTCTCTCTCTCTCTCCCCTATTCATTGCATCACTACAACAATTTATTTAAGAGTTTCCCCTCTGTAGACTTTGGTAATCCAACGTCTGCAGGAAGTACATTGCCCAAATAAATGGCCCATCTCCCCCCCTCCCCTACCCCTACCCCTACCCTCCCCTACCCCCTCCTTCCCCCCTCTTCCTGTTTCCCCTTCCTGTCCTTTGCTTTCCTTGCTTTCCCCTCTTTTTCCCCCAGCGTCCGGATTCATAGAGTTGATCTTCTGTGAGCTGACATGTTTCACGTTTTTTATTTTATTTTATTAGTTTTTTGCTTGATATTTCATATTTACTTTCTTAGTTTTTCGTTTTTATAATTTATTTTTATTTTATTCGTTTTTTTTATTTTATGTTTATTTTATTAGTTTTTCGTTTTTATATTTTTTTATTTTATTCGTTTTTTATTTTGTTTACTTTTTTAGTTTTTCGTTTTTATTTTTTATTTTATTAGTTTTTTATTTTATGTTTACTTTATTAGTTTTTCGTTTTTATTTATTTTAATTTTGTTAGTTTTTGTTTTTTACTTATGTTTACTTTCTTAGTTTTTCGTTTTATTTTTATCTTTATTTTATTTTTTTTTTACTTTTTTAGTTTTGCGCTTTTATCTACATTCATTTTATTAATGTTTTATTTTTATTTATTTCATTACTTTTTGTTATTTGTATTCATTTTATTAATTTTTAATTGAAATTATTTTGTTCGTTTTTTCTTCTTTATTTGTATTAATTTTGTCTGTTTTTTATTCATGTCTGTTTTTTCGTTTTTATTTATATTTTATTAGTTTATTAAAGTTTCTTCCAGGTTTTTTTATTTAGATGGAAGATTAATTTTTTTTAAACATCCTTTGGAAATTCATATTTTTGTCCACAAGCTCATTTTAAAAACTTTTGCTTAATTTTCAAATAAATTCCTAAAGACATTTGCATAGCTCAAGTTAAATTCTTTCATTTCTCAACTGCTACTTAGCAGAATAAAATTTCAAAAATATATTACAGTGGTTCTCAACCAGGGGTGAATCCCCCCCTTAGGAGAGAATTTCAGAGTTTCAGGGAGGTAACTGTGACCAAGGATTTTTAGCATAATATGCATTTGGAATGCACCTTTTGGGGCAGACAGTTTTGGAAAAGGGTGATGGGGGTGGGGTGAGAATGACATTCTGACATATGGTGAAAGGTGCATTGGCCAAAAAAAGGTTGAGAACCTAAAATGAGAATCACTGATATATTACATATGATGATAAATCAGGGGGATTTTATTTTCATTCTCGACTTTTGGTCTTTACAAGAATCTCTGTAGCAAATATTCGTATGATTGAATTATGTGATCTAATTTTTTAACTTCAAATTGTTGAGCTCGTCAATAAAATTTCAAGAGTTATCTCATGAACTTTAAATTTCAAATTTTTCCAAATTCTGATATGGTACGAGGCTCTTAAAGATGTAGATATTTATGTCAGTTAAGTAGAAATTTTATTGAAATAATGAATTGTACATTTAATTCTTAAAATTTTGATCAATCTCTCTCGTAATACTTAAGTTAGTTTAAACACAGACAGTTTAATATACAGAATTTTATAGACATTTTTTCTATCAAACATAACGAAAATTAAATAGACTTCCCTTTTTAGTTTTCTGTAAAAGAAAACTATTGTGCCGGCTTTGTCTGTCCGTCCGCACTTTTTCTGCCCGCACTTTTTTCTGTCCGCACTTTTTTCTGTCCACGCTTTTTCTGTCCGAACTTTTTCTGTCCGCCCTCAGATCTTAAAAACTACTGACGCTAGAGGGCTGCAAATTGGCATGCTGACCATCCACCCTCTAATCATCAAACATACCAAATTGCAGCCATCTAGCCTCAGTAGTTTTTATTTTATTTACGGTTAAAGTTAGCCATGATCGTGCATCTGGCAACGATATAGGACAGGTCACAACCAGGCCGTGATTAAAGTTTCAAGGGCCGCGGCTCGTACAGGATTATACCGAGACCACCGAAAGATAAATCTATTTCCGGTGGGCCTCGATTATACGCTTTTACATATTTTTTTTTTTTATTTTAGAATTTTCAGAGCTCAGATCATTCCCCTATGCTTTCGAGATCAGTTGAAACCTGGAGGTTTTCCACAAATCGTTATTCACATCATTACTTTTTTTTTTTTTTTTTTTTTTTCCTTTGACCTCTTTTTTCCTTGTTTTTCACATAGGCAGGATTACCGGAAACCGCTGCATAACTCCAATCCTTTTCCCATATCCTGTTTTTTTTTAATAGTGATTCTTCTGGTGAATATCATATCTCATAATTTTTGGAACTGGGGAAGTATTGGCTGGTTTCTTTTTTAAATATTTTTTTTTTTTTGGTAATGGGAAAGTATTAGCTGATATCTTTTTTTAAATATTTTTTGGTAATGGGATAACATTGGCTGATTTCTTTTTTAAATATTTTTTGGTAATGGGGAAAACATTGGCTGATTTCTTTTTTAAATATTTTTTGGTAATGGGAAAATATTGGCTGATTTCTTTTTTAAATATTTTTTGGTAATGGGAAAATATTGGCTAATTTCTTCTTAAAATATTTTTTGGTAATGGGAAAATATTGGCTGATTTCTTTTTTAAATATTTTTTGGTAATGGGAAAATATTGGCTGATTTCTTTTTTAAATATATTTTTGTTATTGGGAAAATATTGGTCGTCTTTTTTTACATTTTTTTGTATTTGGAAAATATTAATTCGTCTGTTTTTTAATATTTATTTTGTATTGGGAAAATATTGATTATCTTTTAAATATTTTTAGTAATGAGAAAATAATGGTTCATACGTTTTTAAAATATTTTTTGGGTTAAGGGAAACTGTTGATTGTTCTCTTTTATAAAATATATTTTTGGTGATGGGAAAATATTGGTAATCTATTTTAATAATGTTTGGTGGTATAGGGAAAATATTAGTTGATCTTGTTTTAAATATATTTTTGTGGTTGGGAAAATATTGATCGATCTCCCTTTTTGAATATTTATTTTGGCAATGGGAAAATATTGGTTGATCTCCTTTTTAAGTACTTTTTTGGTAATGGGAAAATATTGGTTGATTTTTTTATTTTGGTAATGGGAAAATACTGGTTGATTTTTTTTAGTTTGGTAATAGAAAAATATTGGTTGATTTTTAAAAATTTTGGTAATGGGAAAATATTGGTTGATCTCTTTTTTAAATAGTTTTTTGTGTTGTGAAAATATTGATTGATCTTTATAATTTTTTTGTGTTGGGAAAATATTGATTGATATCTTACTTTTTAAGTATTTTTTTAGCGTATTTTAGTGTAAGACATATTTTCTTTCCTTCCCCCAACTTTCAGCAAGAATGTAACTGACCACAGTCACCTGACTACCAGGTACACAATCTACTAAGTGGAGCAACAGGAGCCATCCCAAAGTAGTCCGGCCTCGGTTGGAACTCGAGCCAGGCCCTCTGAGACTTGAGTGCTTTAACACAGGGGTGTGTGTAAGGGTCGCAGCCTCATCCTAAAATTACTTTGTAACGATTTTAAGTGATATTTTGGCCCTGTCTAAAATTGTGTTTAATTAATTTTTTTTTTTTTCTTTTCAGAAGGTGTGGAAGTTCCGAAGGCTTTGTTTTCAAAGGTAAGTTGACTAATGCTTTCAATTCCTTCGACTTTGCTTTTGATAACTTTATTCCTGCTAAATAACAGGATTTTCTATTCCTGCTGTCAGTAGGATTTGATAACTTAATTCCTGATAAGTAAAGGGGGGTTGATAACTTTATTCCTGCTAAATAAGAAGGGTTGATAACTTTATTCCTGCTAAGTAACAGGGATTGTTAAGAAACGAAGATTGATCACTTGATTCCTGCTAAGTAAGAGGGGTTGATAACTTTATTCCTTTCAAGTAACAGAGGTTGATCACTCTATTCCTGCTAAGTAACAGGTTGATAACTTAGTTCCTGCTAAGGAAGAAGGGTTGATAACTTTGTTCCTTCTAACTAACCGAATTCGATAACTTTATTCCTGCGAAGTAACCGAATTCGATAACTTTATTCCTGCGAAGTAACCGAATTCGATAACTTTATTCCTGCGAAGTAACCGAACTCGATAACTTTATTCCTGCGAAGTAACCGAATTCGATAACTTTATTCCTGCGAAGTAACCGAACTCGATAACTTTATTCCTGAATATAACTTTATTCCTGCTAAGTAACCGAATTATAACTTTAAACTCCTGCCAAGTAATACGAACTCGATAAATTTATTCCTGTTTAACCGAATAAAATATTATTCCTCATGAAGTAACTGAATTCGATAACTTTATTCCTGAGAGAGAACCGAGAGAGATAACTTTATTCCTGAGAAGTAACCGAATTCGATAACTTTATTCCCGCTCGAATTCGATAACTTTATTCCTGAGACGCGGAGGCGATAACTTTATTCCTTGCCAAAAACCGAATTCGATAACTTTATTCCTGCGAAGTAACCGAATTCGATAACTTTATTCCTCGGGCCGAATCCGATAACTTTATTCCTGCGAAGTAACCGAACTCGATAACTTTATTCAAAGAAGTAACCGAACTGATAACTTTATTCCTGGAAGTAACTGAATTCGATAACTTTATTCCTGCGAAGCAACCGAATTAGATAACTTTATTCCTGCTAAGTAAGAAGGGTTGATAAATTTATTCCTGCCAAGTAACAAATTATCTTTTAAACTCTGCCAAAAGGTAATAATACTTCAGAGAGCTAAATGATAATAGCTCTGTTTAAAATAAAATATCGAGTCTGAATATGCAACAGAGAGAGAGAGAGAGAGAGAGAGAGAGAGAAGCAGGCAGGCTGGAAACCTTTTTTTTTTTCTCTTTTTTTTTTTGAGAACGCGAAGGCTGGCTGGATTCGCAAATTGCCAAAAGGTGAATTATTCAATTTAGGCGGTTCTCTGAGAGAAATGGCCGGTGTCATGTTGTTCAAAGTATAAATGGGAATGAAATGGAATCCACTGGAATGTATATACTGCTGGAAGTGCCTGAGCACAAGCAGGCATTTTTTTGTTCATATATATATATATATATATATATATATATATATATTTATATATATATATAATCAATATATATATATATATATATATATATATATATATTTATAAATATATGCCTGGAATATATTTATTTGTTCCTGGAATAGAGTTTTAAAAATGCCTGGATATCATACATTTATATTCCTGGAATATTTAAAAATATCAAGCACATTTCTTTTGTTCCTGGAATCAAGCATTTTAAAAATGCCTGGAATCAAGCACATTTCCTTTGTTCCTGGAATCAAGAGTTTTAAAAATGCCTGGAATCAAGCACATTTCTTTTGTTCCTGGAATCAAGCACATTTTCTTTGTTCCTGGAATCAAGAGTTTTAAAAATGCCTGGAATCAAAAATGCCTGGAATCAAGCTCTTTTGTTCCTGGAATTTCATTTTTTGTTCCTGAAATCAAGAGTTTTAAAATGCCTGGAATCATTTCTTTGTTCCTGGAATCAAGAGTTTTAAAAATGCCTGGAATCAAGCACATTTCCTTTGTTCCTGGAATCAAGAGTTTTAAAAATGCCTGGAATCAAGCACATTTCCTTTGTTCCTGGAATCAAGAGTTTTAAAAATGCCTGGAATCAAGAGTTTTAAAAATGCCTGGAATCAAGCACATTTCCTTTGTTCCTGGAATCAGGAGTTTTAAAAATGCCTGGAATCAAGCACATTTCCTTTGTTCCCGGAATCAAGAGTTGTAAAAATGCCTGGAATCAAGCATATTTCATTTGTTCCGGAAATCAAGACAGTTTTAAAAATGCTTGGAACCAAGCACATTTCCATTGTTCCGGGAATCAAGGAAATTTTTGAAATGCCTGGAATCACGCACACTTCCATTGTTCCGGGAATCAAGGCAATTTTAAAAATGCCTGGAATCAAGCACATTTACTTTCTTCCTGGAATCAAGCCAATGTTGCTAATGGCTGGAGTCAGACATTTCATTTGCTACTGGAATGAGGCCATTATTGCTAATGGCTAGCATTAACTTTTCGTTTGTTGCGTGTGTTGCTGGAATCAAGCAGATGTTGTTAGTTTTTGGATTCAGTTGGATAATGGTAATTCCTGGAAGTAAAAATATATTGGTAATGCTGGATACAATCAGTGACTATTTCTGGAATGCAGCAGACTGTGTTACTTCTGAAATTAAGCCAAAGATGTTATTTCTGGAATCGAAATGCGGTTCCAGGAAGTAAGCGGTTGTGTTTGATTTCTGGAATCAAATGGAAGTTAGTGCCTGTAATCATGTTCATGTTGCTATTCCCTGGAATTGATTGGCTATTGTCTGTAGCTGGAATCAAGCAGATCAATGCAGTTCCTGAAAACACTCATACATCATAACTTCACAGATTCCAGTCCAGGTAGTTCCTGGAATCATTCAGTTCTTGGAATCAAGCAGATGATATTTCATGGAAGCAAACTGCATAATTTCTCAGAAATTTTATAAACTAGATAGCAATCATTACTTGGTCAAAGGATCTAACAGTTACCTGTGAAAGATATTTCCAGTCTCAGTTTTTAGTCAAGAAATTTTTTTAAAAATTGTCAATGGCTAGAATTTTTCATTTACTTTATGACGAAGTGCATCATATTTTTTTTTTTTTTTATGTTCCTTCTGCTACTGGGGACAGTTTTATCTGTCCGTCCGCACTTTATTCTGTCCGCATTTTTTTTGTCCACACTTTTTCTGTCCACATTTTTTTTTTTCCCCACATTTTTTCTGTCTGCACTTTTTCTGTCCGCACTTTTTGTCCGCGTTTTTTGTCCGCACTCTTTCTGTCCGCACTTTTTCTGTCCGCACTTTTTTCTGTCCGCATTTTTTCTGTCCACACTTTTTCTGTCCGCACTTTTTCTGTCCGCACTTTTTTCTGTTCGCACTTTATTCTGTCCGCATTTTTTCTGTCCACACTTTTTCTGTCCGCACTTTTTTTTGTCTGCACTTTTTCTGTCCGCCCTCAGATCTTAAAAACTACTGAGGCTAGAGGGCTGCAAATTAGTATGTTGATCATCCACCTTCCAATCACCAAACATACCAAATTGCCGCCCTCTAGCCTCAGTAGTTTTGATTTTATTTGAGGTTAAAGTTAGCCATGATCGTGTGTCTGGCAGCGGTATAGAACAGGCCACCACCGGGCAGTGGTTAAAGTTTCATGGGCCGCAGCACGTACAGCAATGCACCGAGACCACCGAAAGATGTTTTCGGTGGCCTTGATTATACGCCGTACAGAAAACTCGATTGCGCCGAAGAAACTTCGACGCGTTTTTTACTTGTTTTATTTTTTTTTATTTTTTGTACTGGAGGAATAACTTGAACTTAATTTTCGAGAGGGTAACTTTATCGAATTACAAGCGAGTGGTTTCTGACTGACCGGCCACAGAGGGGGAGACTTGACCGAATTATGTGATCTCTGTTTGATTAGAATTTATTGCTGTAATTACATTTGAGTACAATTTTCGCATTACAGTGGAATACGCGTTGCCATTACCCCCGACTCGCGTCATAATTCATTTTGAGAATTACGTCAGAGAAGACGTATTTCTTTGACATCAGATAACACGATGGAAATTTCATAGAATACACCAGCTTTAAAGTCGTGAAATTAGTTTCTCTCTCTCTCTCTCTCTCTCTCTCTCTCTCTCTCTCTCTCTCTCTTCAAATTGACTTATGGGAATTATTAGAATATATACCAGCTTTAATTCATGAAATTAGTTTCTCTCTCTCTCTCTCTCTCTCTCTCTCTCTCTCTCTCTCTGCAATTGACTCTTTGGAAATCATTAGAATGTACCAGCTTTAAGTCATGAAATTATCTCTCTCTCTTTCTCTCTCTCTCTCTCTCTCTCTCTCTCTCTCTCTCTCTCTCTCACCAGTTGACACGATGGAAATTCTCTCTCTCTCTCTCTCTCTCTCTCTCTCTCTCTCTCTCTCTCTCTCTCTCTCTCTCTCTCTCTCTCTCTCTCTCTCATCAGTTGACAGGATGGAAATTATTAAAGTGTACCAGTTTTAATTCATGAAATTATTTTTTTTCTCTCTCTCTCTCTCTCTCTCTCTCTCTCTCTCTCTCTCTCTCTCTCTCTCTCTCAACCAGACCTCGCCACAAAACCATAATTCGGATGATCTCGATTGCTTTATCGTTATACATTCAGCCGTAATGCACACACAGCCTCTCCCAAAAGTCGGCTTAAACTAACCGATTCCCGTCGAGGAAAAACTGCCCCACTGAACGCGGCCGACTGACTTTGATGACTCCCAGCATTCCAGCAGAGGAGGGAGACTTTCAAATAAATTTACGGAGCGGGAATTCCCTGGAATATGTAGGAATGGTGACATTACTACAACTCCGTTGTTGTGGATTTTAAGGATTACCCGTCGGTGGGGGATTAATAGGATTTGCCTGCACTTTTCAGTTGTTGGGATGGCTGCCATGCAAGGTTTGTTCGTTGTGTGACGCCAGGTGATGTAGACAAATGGATGAATGGATGGTTGTGTTTAACGCTGGAATAAGCGGTTGTTTTAACAACATTTTGCCAAGCACGGGCTCTTGATTTCAAAAATATGCAAAAAATGTGACTTAGTCTTTTTACTTACTGACATTTTAAGCTGATATTTGTAAAAAAAATATGACTTAGGCTTGTTAATATGACATTTTGAATAATATATAAAAAATATAAAAAAATATGACTTAGAGTCTTGTTGTTATTGAGGTACACTGACATTTTGCAAAGCACGGGCTCTTGATATGAAAAAATATAAAAAAATATGACTCAGAATCTTGTTGTTATTGAGGTAAGCTGACATTTTGCCAAGCACGGGCTCTTGATTTGAAAAATATATAAAAGATATGTGACTTAGTCTTCTTGTTGTTATTGAGGTAAGTTGACATTTTGCTGAGCACGGGCTCTTGATATGAAAAGTATATAAAAGAAGTATAACTTAGAGTCTTGTTGTTATTGAGGTAAGCTGACATTTCGCAAAGCACGGGCTCTTGATATGAAGAAT
>NC_089786.1:2075000-2087500 GCF_040412425.1 Macrobrachium rosenbergii
GGGGCCGGATTCTTCTATTGATGATTGGTTGACTGACTCTCTCTCTCTCTCTCTCTCTCTCTCTCTCTCTCTCTCTCTCTCTCTCTCTCTCTCTGACCGTGCCGAGATTGGTTTTTTTGGGCGTGCGTGCGCGCGCCGATAAGAGCTTGAACTCATACGCTGAAAGTTGTTATGTGAGTGCATATGTAATTAATATACACATATATATTTTTTCTCAATGTAAAAACCCATTACCACATCTTTTTGAGAGAGAGAGAATCTTACCCTTAAACCTCCCCCCCCCCGCCCGTCCCCCCGGGCCTAATGCCACCCCTTAAAATCAAACAAGAATTCCTCTCTTTTTTTAACCTTTCCCCAGACAGTGCCATTTCTCGTTCCCTTTGTGATAATAATAAACCCTTTACCATTTTGTCAAGTAATCTCGAGGCTTTTATTTGATGCCCTGATTGGATGTCGCGCCGGCATAATAAGTTTTAGGGGAGGAAGGGAGGGGGAAAGATAGGGAAGAGGGGGGAGTGGGAATGTTAACTTGGCACTCATTTTTCACTCGTCCGGAACGTAATGCTTTGATCCCCTGATGGCAGCAAGTGTATTTGCTCAGGGTTGCCATTGTCTTCCGGATAAGGCTATTTCGATTCTGGGTGTTTTCCGTGGGTGTAGCCAGTGTGTTTTCAGGTGTTTTGGGGTGTTAGGTGATGGGTTTCTACACTGAGAAAATATATATATATATATGTATATATATATATATATATATATATATATATATATATATATATATATATATATATATATATATATATATACTATATATCTAATTTTTTTATTTCCGGATTTTCTTCTCTTGTATGTTAGCCTATTTCTTCGTTTATTGTCGATATTTGTATATTTGCATTTCTACTGGGAGCGATTCCACGCATATTAAATATTACTTTAGAGTCCCTATAAAATTTATATATAAATTGTCTTAATGTGCATTTTTTTTTTTTTTTTTTGTCAAACCTCAAGAGCCATTATTGTGAATTTGAGAAAGATCATTTCACAATATTACACAAAACGTTAAAATTGCAGTCACAAAACTTCCCTTTTGTGTTTGTGTATTAAAATTGTGTGTGAAAATTGAGTATGAAAATTAGGTATGAAAATTGAGTACTAAAATTGTGTATTAAAATTGAGTAATAAAATTTTGTATTAAAATTGTGTATGAAAAATTAGTATTAGTGTGTTAAAATTGATTATTAAAATTGTGTATGAAAATTGAGTATTAGAATTGTGAATTAAAATAGTGTATTAAAATTGTGTATTAAAACCAAGTATAAGAATTGTTTATGAAAATTGTGTATTAAAATTATGTACTAAAACTGAGTATTAAAATTGTTTATTAAAACTGAGAATTTAATTGCGTATTAAAATTGTATGAAAATTGAGAACTAAATAGTGTACTAAAATTGAATATTAAAATTGTGTATGAAAATTTAGTCTTAAAATTGTGTATAAAAATTGAATATTCAAACTGTGTATTAAAACTGAGTGTTAAAATTGTATATTAAAACTGAAATATTAAAATAATGTATCAATACTGCCTATTAAAAGTGAGTATGAAAACTGAGCAATAAAACTTGAGCAATAAAACTGAGTATGAAAATTGAGTATTAAAACTGCGTATTAATTGCCATTTCAAAGAGTGATCATCCTGGCAAAGCATTCACAAATGTTTCCATGAATACAGTTTTTGTATTTACTCTTTGGACGTCAGCTGTACAACAACAAAAATGCAATGGAAAGTAAATAATGCCCTTCATTGTATCAACACGGTACCAGAGTGGGTGTACTCTCTCTCTCTCTCTCTCTCTCTCTCTCTCTCTCTCTCTCTCTCTGTATATCTATATTATATGTGTGTATATATATATATATATATATATATATATATATATATATATATATATATGTGCATAATAGTTAATCCATTTTCTCACTATTTCTATATATTAATCCCACCTGATATGTCCCAGTCTCTCTCTCTCTCTCTCTCTCTCTCTCTCTCTCTCTCTCTCTCTCTCTCTCTCTCTCTCTCCATACCATCCTGCATTGGTGATTTTCCAAGGGATTATTGTCTTAAACCTTTCTCCTAAAATTGGTTCGTGATTCTTCGCCCCCTCCTCTTCCTATTCCGCCATCTCTATATCCCCTCCCCCCTCCCCTCCCCTTCCATTTCCCAATCCCCCTCCTCCATCCTGCCCTCGCTTCCACGGGCGGAACGCCCCCTTAAAGCAATTACACTTCTCCCGTCGGAGTACGTGTTTATAATGGGTCGTCCTTTAAGCAGGTTCTTGCCTCTGGGGGGATATGTACGGTGGTAGGGGGGGCCATCCTTAATTGAAGTCCCCCCCCCACCCCGGTGTCTGGTGTCAGGGGCGGGTCTTTCTTTAAGCAATAATACGCCCCTTCGGAGGATGCGTCGAGGGGTGTCAGTTTAAAACAACAACACGCCCCGTGGAATCACTCGTATTGGAGATGGGTTGCCCTTCGTAATCGCGCCCCTTTGGAGTATTTATTGGCTTGGTAGAGGCATGGGGAAGGGGGTAGGACCTTGGGAAGGTCATCCTTAAAGCGGTCATACTCCCCCTCGAAGTATCAGAGGATGGTTTGAGGTTGGATATACTCCTGAGGACAAAGTCACCCATTGGAGTATGGGTTTTGGGTTCCTCCTTCCAGTAACAACTACAGCTACCCCTTTCCCCCTCTCCTCCCTGCCCCTTCCCCCCTGCCCATGGGGAGAGAAAGGGGTGTGGGGGGGGGAGTCACACGAAAAAAGAGATCAAGCAAGTTGTTGAGAGAGAGAGTTTTCCTGATCTTTGTATCAATGATTCCAAGAGAAGTTTTTCCTCTCTCTTTGTCCTTAAACCACTTCTGTTTCTTTCTCCTCCTCCTCCTCCTCTTCTTCTTCTCCTTTAGAATTGCCTTCGTTATTGACAAGGGTCTCTCTCTCTCTCTCTCTCTCTCTCTCTCTCTCTCTCTCTCTCTCTCTCTCGCTGTGTGTTTCCGCGTCATCACGTTTCTCGCGCTTGTCGGATCAGTCTTGGATTGCTTTTTAAAGGAGGTTTGTCCTTCTTCCTTTTGCTTCCTGGGAACCGTATGGATGCCTGCGGGTTTTTTTTAAACACTTGGGTGTGTGTGTGTATCTGTATACAACACACAACACATATACAGTATATATATATATATATATATATATATATATATATATATAGATATATATATATATATATATATATATATATATATATATATAGATATATATACATATATATATATATATATATATATATATATATATATATATATATATATATATATATATATATATATATATATATATATATATATATATATATATATATATATATATATATATATATATATATATATATGTGTGTGTGTGTTGTGTGTGTTTTGTATAATCAGTTTCCTTTTCTCCTCTTGCTCTTGTTGACACCCCATTCATTCTACATTACCCCTTCACCCCACGGCATCCCTTCACCCCACAGCACCCCCTTCACCCCACAGCACCCCTTCACCCAATAGCACCCCTTCACCCCACAGCACCCCTCACCCAATGGTACCCTTCACCCCATGGCATCCCTTCACCCCTCTGCACCCCTTCAGCCCACAACACCTCTTCACCCCATAGCACCCCTTCACCCAGCAGCATTAAATTTACCCATGTCACCTCTTCACTCCACATCACCCCTTCACCCCACAGCAGCCCCCTCTGATCCATCACTTTTACCCTTATACCCCTTCACCCCACAGCACCCCCTCTGATCCATCACTTTTACCCTTATACCCCTATCAATCCACAGCACTCCTGTCACCCCTAACCCTCGTCATCCCTTCACCCAACAGCATTAAATTTACCACACATCACCCCTTCACCCCACATCACCCCTTCACCCCACAGCACTCCTTTCACCCCAGATCACCCCTTCACCACACAGCACCCCTTCACCCCCTCCACCCCACGCCACCTCTTCACCCCAGATCACCCCTTCCACCACATACGCCACCCTTCACCCCACATCACCCCTTCACTCCTGCTGCAACCCTTCAAAGTATCCGTAGTTGTTCTGTCTCGACTGGAAATCCTACCTTGAAGAAAGTGATTATGAAGACTGCTTTATTAGTGGCTGGCTTAAATGGGATCTCTCTCTCTCTCTCTCTCTCTCTCTCTCTCTCTCTCTCTCTCTCTGGGAGGACTTAAAGAGAAGTACCTCAAGACAACAAGAATATTGACCTTGGCGTCTCAGTGGAGTGTGGATTACTGGGCCAAGACGCTTATTCTCTCTTTTTGTGGATGGTGAGTGACTGGTTTGGTGTAAAAGTAAGTCTTTGGCATTTGGGGGGGGGGAAAGAATAAGGCAGTAAGAAGGGCATCCTCATGCCCTATTGGAGCCCAGGCCTGAAGAAAGGTAAGAAAGCAGAATATAAATTATATAAATGGAGGATTTAACCAGTATATAAAGATATAAGTTATATCTTATATAATTATGTCAGTCATATATGATTATGTCTATCTCGGGCAACTGAGATATGGAGAGAGAGAGAGAGAGAGAGAGAGAGAGAGAGAGAGAGAGGGAGAGAGCTCAATAAATCAGAAGCACGTAAAAGCACCTCGCCAACAACGGAAAGAAAGAGAGAGAGAGAGAGAGAGAGAGAAGGAATAATAAAACAACTTACAAAAGACTGATAATTATCAGAATGAATGAGGACTGGTATTTAAAGCATCTTCTTCTTCTTCTTCTTCTTCTTCTTCTTCTTCTTCTTCTTCTTCTTGTTTGCTTTTCTTCTTCTTCTTCTTCTTCTTCTTCTTCTTCTTCTTCTTCTTCTTCTTCTTCTTCTTCTTCTCGTAAGATCCCAGAAATTTACATCCTCTCGTTGAGAAAGTTGAGATCCCATTGATCGTCGATATTTCCCCCTTCCCCCTCCCCCTCCCACTCTCCCTCTCCCTCTCCCTCTCCTTCTCCCTCCCCCTTACTACTACCCCTCCACCTTTCAAATTCCCCTACCCCCTAACCCCCAACCCCAACACCTGGCTGGGGTTCAGCAAGACGATGTTTTTCATCCCATCATGTGCAGGCAGAGAGAGAGAGAGAGAGAGAGAGAGAGAGAGAGAGATGATGAGGCCTTGTTCTACTGGAGAGTCTCAAGGTATGAAGTAGTGCCGGTGGAGGCCTCATGAGTGGTTGGTTGAGGAGGAGGAGGAGGAGGAGGGAGGAGGAGGAGGAGGAGGAGGAGGAGGAGGGAGGGAGGGGGGGAAGAGAAGGTTGAGGTATAGGAGGCAAAGGAAAGAGATACACTGGAGTGTTTAGATGAGTGGAGGAGAGAGAGAGAGAGAGAGAGAGAGAGAGAGAGAGAGAGAGGGAGAGGGCGTGAGGAGTGAGGGGAGTGTATGAAGGGGGGGGGGGAGGAGAGGGAATGTATTGGGGGGGAGGAGGAGATGAGTAGAAGGCACAACTCAGGTAAGAACTGAAATAGACTCAGGAGATAAAGAAAGATAATAAAGATGGTACACTTATGGCAGGAAGAACAAAGGCAAAAGTAGGAAGATAAGGAAGAAGATGCATTTGAAACAGAAAGAGGAAGCAGGTATGAAGTCAGGAAGAACCAAGGAAGGAAGAAGTAGGAAGAAAGGAAGGCGAAACATTGGGGTCGAGAGCATCAAGTTGAGTTGTATATATTTTCCTTCGAGATTTTCTGTGTACTAAAACTTGGAGCTTATGACCTGCAAGCTATGTTTGTTACACACACAATAAATATATATAGATGCACAGTTCATTGTATATAGAAAATTAATATAACATCAGATCAGTCATGCATTATAAACTCTACAATGTCATCATCCTTATCATTGTATCAAAGAAAATTATGAAAATCATACATTTAATATGTAGAATACACAGTTCATTTTATATAGAAAATTAATATAACATCAGATCAGTCATGCATTATAAACTCTACAATGTCATCATCCTTATCATTGTATCAAAGAAAATGATGAAAATCATACATTAAATATATAGATACACAATTCATTGTATATAGTAAATTAATATAACATCAGCTCATTCATGCATTGTAAACTCTACTATATCATCATCCATATCATTGTATCAAAGCGAATGAAGATCATAAAGAAATTATGATGAATAAAGAAATGATGAATAATATCTTTTGAAGACAAACAACTTCCTTCCACGAGCCTAAGGGGAGGAAGAACGGGGGGGAAATGAGGGAGAGAGAGAAAGAAGGAAATGAATAGAAGAAGAAGAAGAAGAAGAAGTAGAAGAAGAAGGGGGCTGGGTTAGAGAGAGGCCTAAGACCCAGTTGAAGAAGAAGAAGAAATAGCTTGTCATTATATTGCCCTTAATCTCATCATATGCTAATTACCCCTCAATTTTTTTTATTTTATTTTAGGAAGAGTACATTTTATGGACCCCGTTTAATTGCCAATTTATGCTAATTATGAATTTCATTAGTCCCTGGTTTTTTTTAATACTTGAAGTTTGCCCCCTTTGAGTTTCTTATTAACGACAATATTTTTTTTTTTTTGGTCAACTTTGTAAGGGACAGTTTTTTTGGGAGTTTTTTTTTTTTTTTTGTCAAGATTATGAAACCGGATCCACTTCAGATTTATCAATTTTGATGGAGCTTCTCAGGAAGGCTTTTTCTCTTCAGCTGAATTATTTATTGACTTTATTATTTTTTATTGGTAAAATTTCTAAACCTTCAAATTATGTATTTGTGAAAATTTAAAGTTCAAGTATAAATCCCCTTTCTCTGTGATTGTGAAATTTACACAATTGGTTTTTTTCTTTGATTCCATATTTTTTTATGTATTTCTTAGCTTCAAAGATTACAAAAACTGGTGTTACTATAACAAAGTATTTTAATTACTTAGACAAATGAACACAAGTATTTCAGCATTTCTTACCAAACAATTGGGTCTTATAAAGATTGCAATATATCTTTTTTTTTTTAAGAAATGCGGTTAAATAAAGAGTACCATATTCCCCTTTTTATTTTCCTGTAAAAGAAAATATTGAGAGGGTTTTATCTGTCCGTCCGCACTTTTTCTGTCCACCCTCAGATCTTAGGAACCACTGAGGCTAGAGGGCTGCAAATTGGTATGTTGATCACCCACCCTCCAATCATTAAACATACCAAAATGCAGCCCTCTAGCCTCAGTAGTTTTTATTTTATTGAAGGTTAAAGTTAGCCATAATCGTGCTTCTGGCAACGAAATAGGCCATGCTACCATCGTGCCGTGGTTAAAGTTTCATGGGCCGCGGCCCATACAGCATTATACCGACCCTTTCTTTGAACGTGAAGAGAGAGAGAGAGAGAGAGATCCTCCCTCCCTCCCAATGATTTCAGTCGTCCGAGGAGGTGGGGGTGGGGGCGGTGTCCCTAGGTACCCCTTTGTCTTGTGGCCCTGAGGAGCGTCCCCTAAATAGCCTTTTGTGTGTTTGCTTTCTGGCTCTACCTGGAAACACACCCTTTGTCTTGTTCTTCTTCTTTGCTTTTATTGATATTGCTGTTGTTTTTACAAGTGACAATTCCCTTCCCTCCCTGTCCCCTGTCTCTTCCATTCCCCTCCCCCTTTCATCTCCCTCATCCTCCCCTTTCCTCCCCCTCCCCCTCCTTTCTACTTCTCTCTTCCCTTTCCTTCCTTTTCCTCTTCCCCCCTCACCCTTCACTCCCCCTCCCTTCTCTCTCTCCTCCCCTTCCTTTCCACTTCCCCTTTCCCTCCCCCTCTTCCTCTCTCTCCCCTTCCCCTCTCCTCTCTCTATCCCCCCTCCCTTCCTCTTCTCTCCCCTCCCCTTCTCTCTCCCATCCCCATTCTCTCTCCCCTGTCCCCTTCTCTCTCCTCCCATTCTCTCTCCCCTCTCCTCCCCCTTCCCTCCCCTCTTCCCCTCCTCCTCCCTATCCCCTTCCTTCCCTTCCCCTTTCCTCCCTATCCCCTTCCCCCTTTCCCTCCCCTCCCCCTCCCCTCCCCTCATACCCTTCCCTTCCCCTTATCTCTCCCCTTCCCTCCTCTCTCTCCCCCTCCTCCCCTCACCTTCCTTCTCCTCCCCTCCCCTCCTCCTCCCCTCCCTTCCCTCTCCCTCCTCCCCTTTCCCTCCCCTCCTCTCTCCTCCCCTCCCCACATTTCTTCACATATTACATCAGGAATTATTCTGGAATTACATCACCCCAAATGCCATAATCAATACGCCTCACATTCCAACAGCAAATTCCCTCACCCAATCCAACCCTTCAATAAATTACATCACAATTAATCTAAAGGTGAATTACATCAGACTAAACACCTGATGAACCAAATCCCGAATTACCAAACCAAAATTACCACGAGCAAAAAAATCCTCCTTCACAAATTACATCACGAGTGGGCCCCCCACCCCTATGCAAGTTACATCAGTGAATTACATCTGAGAAATACCTCACACCAGTGAATCACATCTGAGAATCACCTCCCACCAGTGAATCACATCCGAGAATCACCTCACACCAGTGAATCACATCCGAGAATCACCTCACACCAGTAAATCACATCTGAGAATTACCTCACTCCAGTGAATTACATCTGAGAATTACCTCACACCAGTGAATTACATCTGAGAATCACCTCACACCATTGAATTACATCTGAGAATTACCTCACACCCAGCTGTAAACGCAGACAGGGGCTATTTCGGTCGAAACGCGCCAAACACGAAGAATTATATTTGTACAGGATGAGAGGGGAAGGCGAGTTGAGAAGCCAAGGGAAGCAGCCCTTTGCAAATTACATTCAATTGCATTAGATTACGTTGAATTATATTAAGTGGACTCGATTTGTATGTGGGAAGTGTGGCCTGACTCACACTTCTGGCTGGGAGATGAGGTTTCAGAATTGTCTCGGGGCTGAGTTGATGTAATTAATTTTTGTAAGTAATTGTAAATTTCGATGGTTGTGTAATTCATGTGTGGTTTGAATTAATGATAAAGTAAGGATTCATACTTGTATACTTATGTATATACATGTGAACTGGAACGATTATTTTGACTATGTATGATTTTTGTATACTGTCTTAATACTTTTTTTTTACGCTATAAGTATACTTCAATTTTTTGCAAACTTCATTTATTATGTATATTTATACAGCATGTATACATAGGTATTTTTATACTGTATGTATACTTACATAGATTTTTAGATGAAAATATACATTTATGCCTTCATACATGTAAATGTGAATAAACATTGGTGCGTTCCATGTAAACGCACGTATATGCAGTCTCATGCATACATACATACATACATAAGTATGTATGTTAACATAAATTTTAGATGAAAATATACATTGACTTCATACATGTGAATGTGAACAAGCATTGGGGCGTTCCATGTATACTTACGTATATGCCATCCCATACATACATACATACATACATACGCACAAAGATATATTAGGTAAATTCATCAGAATATCCCTGAGGAAGTTTATTATTATTATTATTATTATTATTATTATTATTATTATTATTATTATTATTATTATTATTATTATTATTATTCGCTTGTATTTCTGGATTCACTATCCACTAGAAGCCTTGAAACCCGAATGGAAGCGAATGAAGAAATCTTCTTTCCCAAGTGGGATTCGAACTCACGCAAGTTAACAAAACTGAGGAAATTGCTAATCCACTACACTACTAAGAATATCTTCCTAATTCCCCTCCCCTCCCCTCCCCTCCCCTTCCCTTCTTCCCCTTCCCTTCCCCTCCCAAAGCCAGCCTTGGCACCTCAGCCATGAACCCCACTGAACCAAAAAAATAACTAAGGGGTAATCATATATACCATAAAGGTGGAGTTGGCTATAACATGGCTGTAACCACCGTATTGAGCCAAATTTAACGTTCCATTATGAGATCTTTTTAAAGGCTAATTGTACAGTTATACGTGTGTATTACGCGTTTAATGCCCGGGTTAATTTTTTCTTTTTTTATTATGAATTTTCATTTTACATTTTTTGGTATATTTTGGGAGGATGTTTTTGGAATATTTTGGGCTCTTCTTTTGGGATCATTTATTGGTTTGTTTTGCTGGCAGTGACTTGTTAATTTTATTGATATATATATATATATATATATATATATATATATATATATATATATATATATATATATATATATATATATATATATATATATATATATATATGCTATATATATATATGCATTGCATTATCATTTATTCTACATATACTTCTTTTGGTATTTCTCTAGAGGTGTTTCTTTATCTCTCTCTCTCTCTCTCTCTATCTCTCTCTCTATCTCTCTCTATCTCTCTATCTCTCTCTCTCTCATTTATTCATACTGGCACCTATAAAAGTTTCTTTTCTACTCTCTTTGGTTTTGGTTTGAAATATTGTATATACATATATAAATATATATATATATATATATATATATATAATTCTCTCTCTCTCTCTCTCTCTCTCTCTCTCTCTCTCTCTCTCTCTCTCTCTCTCTCTCTCTCTCTCTCTCTCTTATTCCGTACAGGCATTTGTAAAAGTGTACAAGTTTGTCTCTTCAATTCCTTTTTGGTACTTGCTTTAAAATATAGATATATATATACATTCTCTCTCTCTCTCTCTCTCTCTCTCTCTCTCTCTCTCTCTCTCTCTCTCTCTCTCGTCGCCTTTCCGCAGTCGTCGTCGTCGTCATTACTGTTATTGTCTGACGGCAGAAACGGCAGCAGGAATCGGGAGTTATGGTAACAAGAAATATTCATTGTTATGCAAAGTAATTCCGGACAGGATCTCACTTCAGCGGCGATGTAAATTCAGTGCGGCGCTGTTATATAATACTCGGGGGCGTTGGGGGGGAGGGGGAGAAGGGAGGGGGTTTGTCACCCCTTTTCCTCCTAGGGGAGGGAGGGAGGGGTAGGGGGTACTGGTATCTAACTTGATACCACTTCCCCTTTATTGTTCAAAGGAATTCAGAGTAATAGATGCAAGTATTTTTTTTATTTTTTTAGCTGTGTTCAAGAGTATTATACAGACATACATATTTATGGATTTGTTTATATGTACTTGTATATATACATAGATACAAATGTCCCACCGGAATAAATGACCGGTTTCGACTTGGCTTCGAGACATCCTCAAGGCGACAGTTACTTAGTTGTAGGATTGTACATTGCATATAACACAGCAAGAGTACAAATGAACATATATATATATATATATATATATATATATATATATATATATATATATATATATATATATATATAAGAGAGAGAGAGAGAGAGAGAGAGAGAGAGAGAGAGAGAGAAAGAGAAATTCCCCATATACAGAGAAAGTCTTTAGTTCAATTGTCCTTAAGTGTGTAAGACTGGAAAGTCTTTTTTTAAGACTTCCTGAAAATAATCCCCATAACGAAACGGCTGTCAGCCTCTGTTTCTTAAGACCTCCATTAGGGACACCGCCCGCACCTGCGCCCACACGCCCACGCCCGCAAGAGCGCCGCCCTGCTTCCTACCTCATTTTTTTTTTCCTGTCATACACGGGCTTTTCATTCGAGAGGTGACGCACATACAGTTTTATTCTCTCTCTCTCTCTCTCTCTCTCTCTCTCTCTCTCTCTCTCTCTCTCTCTATCTATATCTCTCTCTATATATATATATATATATATATATATATATATATATATATATATATATATATATATATATATATATATATATATATATATATATATATATATAAATTTTCCAAAGGCGCCCCTTTGCGAAACGTGAGATTAGATGCATTGCATAGCTTCTTTTCTCGGCTGGGTATTCACCCCCTACCCTCGTTTCCCCCTCCCCTTTACCCTTCCCCTTCCCCTACTCCTTCCCCTACCCCTTCTCCAAAAGACGAGGAGGAGGAGGAGGAGGAGGAGTTGCCAGAGGCTACCAGCTCGATTATCTGTATTCGATATCGAGGATTCTCTCTCTCTCTCTCTCTCTCTCTCTCTCTCTCTCTCTCTCTCTCTCTCTCTCTCTCTCTCATTGTTACCTCGACACCTGTGCAAAAGACTCTCTCTCTCTCTCTCTCTCTCTCTCTCTCTCTCTCTCTCTCAGATGCCTCGATACCTGTGCAAGAGAGAGAGAGAGAGAGAGAGACACTCAGGTAATGTTCTCCCGGATGCTATCCCCACACAAAAGCTCCAATTAAATTATCCTACCAGAGATCATTGTCGTATATTTTCTTGATTTTTTGTATAAAATTCCCCAAAGAGTGTTTATTTTTGCATTGGGGGGGGGGCGGCCGGGGAGCGCGAGCGAGGTCATTCTCTCTCTCTCTCTCTCTCTCTCTCTCTCTCTCTCTCTCTCTCTCTCTCTCTCTTTAAATCTGAGCTTGTTCTCTTTTTCTCATGCCTGGCCTTAATGCCGTTAGTTTTTGTTCGTCTGTT
>NC_089786.1:2092500-2107500 GCF_040412425.1 Macrobrachium rosenbergii
TATAGATATGATTTTATTTAGGTTTTTATTTTTTTTTTATTTAGAAAGAGAGAGAGAGAGAGAGAGAGAGAGAGAGAGAGAGAGAGAGAGAGAGAGAGAGAGAGAGAGAGAATTTGAAACCCAGATTTTTAAATGTATTAAACTTGTCAGAGAGAGAGAGAGAGAGAGAGAGAGAGAGAGAGAGAGAGAGAGAGAGAGAGAGAGAGGAGGTGGTGGGCAGGTGACAAAGAATATGTACTTTAGATAGCTTGGGGTTCATTTAGGATTTTTGGGAATTTTTGGAGAGAGAGAGAGAGAGAGAGAGAAAAGTTGGAGGTGACAAAAAATCTGCAGCCCCACTAGTCAGGGTTTCGTTTAGATTTTAATTTTTTTTTTTTTTTGAGAGAGAGAGAGAGAGAGAGAGAGAGAGAGAGAGAGAGAGAGAGAGAGAGAGAGAGAGAGTTACATCGAATTCCAAGATCAGAGGCAGAAAGAAAAGATTGATAATCTAACATCCAGATACTCTTCTTGGCTTTATAAAATACTAAGGGGGACGAGGAATAGTCTAAATTAAATTCTGAGCGAGAGAAAGAGCCAGTCAGGTTTATATTAAATTTCGTAGGACACATATCGGGAGAGAGAACTGTCTCGTTCGGAGACGAAATAATTGGATAATGGAACAACAGATACGGGGGCTTGGCCCCCCGGCCCCCTCTATATTCATTCTTGTTTATTTTCGTGGAGGGGGAATTCTGGACTTGAGAAGGCCTTTTTAGTTTTCTGTAAAAGAAAACTATTGTGCCGGCTTTTTCTGTCCGCCCTCAGATCTGAAAAACTACTCGGGCTAGAGGGCTGCAAATTGGTATGTTGATCATCTATCCTCCAGTCATTAAACACACCAAATTGCAGCCTTATAGCCTCAGTAGTTTTTATTTTATTCAAGTCTAAAGTTAGCCATAATCTTGCGTCTGGCAACGATATAGGCCGCGGCTCATACAGCATTATACCGAGACCACCGAAAGATAGATCGATTTTCTGTGGCCTTGCTTATACGCTTTAGTGGCTGTACAGAAAACTCGATTGCGCCGAAGTTTCTTCGGCGCATCTTTTACTCGTTTCCCCTCTCATTCAAAATTATTATTGTTTAATGTCAAGTACAGCTGGGAAATTATGTTCTAGTAATTTGCCTGTTCAACATTTTGTATTTTGTTTTTCAGCTCTTCCGGAAATTAAAATATTTTTCCAACAGTTTTTACGTGTGGTTTCTATTGGCGTTGCGTTGTCCTCTCAATTATTTCTCGGCATTTCGTGTCTTTGTACAGTGTTCTTGCTCTGAATTTATTTTTATTATATTCTAAGTCTCGCACTGTTATTTCATTTTCGTCTTTTAATTCTGTCTCCGAGTTCAGGTTTGTTATTCCTGTTCATATTTACTTCAATTATTCTCCTTTTTTATTTCATTTTATTTTTCTGAAAACAGAAAGGTCTTGCATTGTCTTGCTTTTGATAATACTTTTATATCTGCTCTTTACTGACACTTAATTCTATTAATTTTTCCATTATTTCAAGATTCTTTCGCCCTAAATTGGGTAAAACCTCATTCTTGTTAATTAGGTGTTTTATCAATATTTGATTTTATTTTTTAATTTTGTCGCCTAAAATCTTTCAACAGATAATGTTTTCCTCCCTAAAATTCAAGGTACTTTGACCTGTTCACATGACTTTATTTCCTTATTGTTTCTGTTTTTATCTGTTTATTTGTTAATTCACTCATTTATCTTTCGTCTTTACATTCTGGTAAGTGATTTCTTATTTCTGCATTTCCTATTTTCTTCTGTAACTTCTATTAAGCGAACGCCATATTCTCTGTCAGCTCGAATTTGAAGTCAGTGGCCCCTTTGGGGGGCTTGTTCCATAGGGATAAAGGATCTTCTGAATAATAATAATAATAATAATAATAATAATAATAATAATAATAATAATAATAATAATAATCTTTGCTTATGTTCCATAGGAATATTCTTGTCAGCTTCATCTTCTGAATAATAATAATAATAATAATAATAATAATAATAATAATAATAATAATAATAATAATAATAATAATAATAATAATAATTTCTTTCTCTCTTATTATCTTCGGTAACTTCTTTCAAACGAACACCATAATATTTGGAAGCGTGAATTTCAAGTCAGTGGTTTATCTTCTGAATAATAATAATAATAATAATAATAATAATAATAATAATAATAATAATAATAATAATAATAATAATAATAATAATAATAACAGAGAAACAAATACACAGTTTGTATAAGTACATATATTTAAATGTACATATACATAACGGTGGATTTGTTTCTCCATTTCAAGACTCGTGCTACTGTGAGTATTTTGAATAATAATAATAATAATAATAATAATAATAATAATAATAATAATAATAATAATAATAATAATAATAATAGAATCAGTGCCTCGTGTTAGCAATTCCCGGAAGCTGAAATCCCGAACTCATCATAGTAATCTATTTAAGAGTGATGGCTATGGCTACATTATAATTAGTTGTAGAACAGATATGGTTTTAATTACAAGTTTTTTTTTATGTTATTGACTGAACTGTTCAGTTGTAGGATCAGCAGATGAGTTATAATTGTCGGTGTAGAGTTAAGTCAATTAAGGTTTGTTTCTAAACTTTTGGTTTGGTGGGATGTGGTTTGGGGCGGTGATATATGATATGAAATGTAGTTTAGCATTTGGGCTAAAAATTAATTATCTTAATTGGTTAAATTAAGCTTTGGTTAATCTTTCGTATTAAATTTTAGTGTTTTTTTTTTTTTTTTTAGTTTTCTGTAAAAGAAAACTATTAAGATGGCTTTGTCTTCCGTCCGCACTTTTTTCTCTCCGCACTTTTTTCTGTCCACCCTCAGATCTTAAAAACTACTGAGGGTAGAGGGCTGCAAATTGGTATTTTGATCATCCGCTCTCCAATCATCAAACATACCAAATTGCAGCCCTCTAGCTTCAGTAGTTTTTATTTTATTTAAGGTTAAAGTTAGCCATAATCGTGCGTCTGGCAACGCTATAGGATAGCCGTAGCTGAGTTTCATGGGCCGCGGCTCATACAGCATTAAACCGAGACCACCGAAAGTTAGATATATTTTCGGTGGCCTTGATTATACGCTGTACAGAAAACTCGACTGAGCTGAAGAAACCTCGGCGCATTTTTTACTTGTTTTATATTTATTCACGATATGGATTTTACCCATAATGCAGTGTTCACAATCTATTCAGCCTTTTATCAGTCTTCCTCTCCTTACCCCTTACGCTTTTGCCTTGATTCACTTTTCTCCAACCTATATTCTTCCATTTTCTCTTCATGACCAAACCATCTCAGGACACTGATCCATCTTTTTATTCTTCCTCCCTTATGTTTGTAAGTGATGTTGCCTTTTTTACATCTTTTTTTTTATTCCTTTATTAAGCTAATTTGTATTGGAATATGTGTGTTTTCTCTCTCTTGATCTCTCTCTCTCTCTCTCTCTCTCTCTCTCTCTCTCTCTCTCTCTCTCTCATTTGGATATATATATATATATGTGTGTGTGTGTGTTTTAAATCCCCTCTCTCTCTCTCTCTCTCTCTCTCTCTCTCTCTCTCTCTCTCTCTCTCTCTCTCTCTCTCTCTCTTTCTCTATTTATATATATATATATATATATATATATATATATATATATATATATATATATATATATATATATATATATATATATATATATATATATGTGTGTGTGTGTGTGTTTTTAAATCTCTCTCTCTCTCTCTCTCTCTCTCTCTCTCTCTCTCTCTCTCTCTCTCTCTCTCTCTCTCTCTCTCTCTCTCTCTCTCGAAAACGAATACTTTAAAAAAGGGGAACACAGAAGAAATCGTGCCCCAGATAAAATCGAGGAAGAATTCCGGAAAATTCAGTGAGGGGAAATTGCCTTTTTTTTATCTTTTATTTTTTAGCTTTTTTTACATTTTATTTTCTTTTATTTTCTTTGTTTTTGCTTTTGTTGTTTCTTCGTTGGTGCTCCCAAGTAGCTGTAATTAGTGCTGGTTGTTTTTTTTTTTTGTTGTTTCAATTGTTTTGTTGTTGGAGTTGCTGTTCAGTTTGGCTTAATTGTTTTTTTTTTTATTTTTCTAGCTTTCATTATTATTATTATTATTATTATTATTATTATTATTATTATTATTATTATTATTAATTTTTGTTTTTATTATTATTATTATTATTATTATTATTATTATTATTATTATTATTATTATTATTATTATTATTATTAATATTATTAATTTTTGTTTTTATTATTATTATTATTATTATTATTATTATTACTACTATTATTATTATTATTATTATTATTATTATTATTATTATTATTATTATTATTATTATTATTCCTAATGGATGAACTAAAAACCTAAGCATTTTGAGAATCTGACAGACAGACAAAAGCAAAATAAATAGATAAATAAATAAGTGGAAAGAGAAAAAATTATCATAATTACTCGACAAAAGCTAAATGCAAAATAAGCAAAAATAATTTCCCCGAGAGTCCTGACCTTGAAATGAAAGAAAAATGAAAAATAAAAATAAAAATTAAAATAAAAGCTAGATTCAAAAAGGACAAATTAAAATAATTTTCCCCGAGAGTCCTGACCTTGAAATGAAAGGGGGAAATAGAAAAAAGGATAATAAATGATTTAAAAAAAAAAGGGGGGTGTTAAAATGGACCAATTTGCATAATATCCTTGGGGGATCCTTTAAATGAAAGGAATTTGGGGGAGAGTCCTATAGCCAAATTAGCGTAGGATTATTCTCCTACCGCAATTGTCTAATAAAGAGGAGATAGGGAGAAGGTGGATGAACTAGGAAATTGAAAGAAATGTGATAAAAAATATAGAAAATTGCTAGGTAAAAAAATTTTAAAAAAAATATGATACTTTCAGTGGAGGAAAGGAGATAGGGAGAAGGAGAATGAACTGGAAAATGAAAAGAAATATGATAAAAATATAGAGAAAAATTGTTAGGTAATTTAAAAAAATATAGTACCTTCAATGAAAATAGACAGATAAAGAAAAAAGTGAATAAACTAGGATATAGAAAGAAATATGATAAAAATATAGAAAATTGTTAGGTAAAGAAAATGAGAAAATTATTATAATACCTTTAATGAAAATAGGGAGATGGGAAAAAGGTGAATGAACTAGGAATTGAAAAGAAACGGAACTAAAAGATAGAATGTTGTTTAGTCAAAGAAAATCAATAATGATTATATCTTCAGTCAAAGGTAAATGAACTAGGAAATAAAAAGAAGTAAAATAAAGATAGAAAATTGTGTAGGCAAAGAAAATGGATAATTATTATAATACCATTGAAAGGTGAATGAACTAGGAGAGAAAAGAAATAGAATGGAAATATAGAAAATATAGATAAAATGAAAAATGATTGTAATATCTTAAGTGTAAAGGGGAATGAACGAGGAAACGAAAAAGGAATAGAATGAAAACGATAGAAAATGGCTTAGTTAAAGGGAAGGAATAATTATGTCTTAAGTGTAAAGGTGAATGAATTAGGAAATGAAAAGAAATGGAGTGAAAATATAGGAGCTCGTTTAATGACAGTCTATAATTATTACAGTATCTATAATGTAGGGTGAATGAACTATGAAATAAAATAGAAACATAGAAAACGGTTTTGATAATATGAATGATTATTGCGATTCTTCAATGCTGACCTTGAAATAAATAAATAGAGGGAATGAGGATAAAGATAAATGGAATAATTGTCAGAATAGAAAATATAAAAAAATTAAATGGATTAATAAAAACAAAAGGAAATAATAAATGAATAACGAGGAAAAGAAAAGAGGAATAAAGAAAAGTATATAAAGGATAAGTAAAAGGAAAAATAAAATATATACCAAGAATAGATAATAATAGAAGGAAATGAGTGAATGACAGGCGAAGAAAAGATGTGAATAAAGACGAGAATAATAATAAAAGGAATAAATAAAAGAATAAAAGACATAAATAAAATAAAAATAAAAAAGCAAATGCGAACTAAGAATGAATAATAATAGAAGCAAATGACGAAGAAAAGGTGTGAATAAAAACGAGAAGAAATTAAATAAAAAGAGGAGTAAATAAAAGAATAAAAGCGACAAATAAAAGGAAGGGGGAGCCAAAATAAAAGGGGTGAATAAAAAGCAGGTCATGGGAGGTGGGGAGGGGAGGGGAGGAGGGGTCCCAGAGAAGAAAAGCAACAGGGCCAAAATGGAATTTGGGTCGTAGAGAAAATAGGACGGAATAAAGAGAGAGAGAGAGGGAGAGATAGAGAGAGAGAGAGAGAGAGAGAGAGAGAGGGGGTTTTGATTTGAGTCGTAAAGAAAATAGGAAGGAATTAAGAGGAGGTAAATGAAAGAGAGAGAGAGAAAGGTGACGAGGGTTTTGGATTTGGGTCGTAAAGAAAATAGAAAGGAATTAAGTTAAGAAATAAGAGAGAGAAGAAAGAAGAGAGAGAGAGAGAGAAAAGGTTGGGAGTGAAGTGGGATTGAGGTAAAAGGCTTGAGAGAGAGAGAGAGAGAGAGAGAGAGAGAGAGAGAGAGAGAGAGAGAAGAGAGAAAATGTAATATGAAAGGAATTTTTTTTTTTTTTTTTTTTTTTTTTTTTTTTGCAGGCATGGAAATCGCATTCCTTCAGCCATTCTTGAAATCCTTCGGTCATTTGAGATACAGTCGATTTTTTTTTTTTTTTTTGAGAGAGAGAGAGAGAGAGAGAGAGAGAGAGAGAGAGAGAGAGAGGAAGAGGAAGAGAGTAGTTTTTCAGGAAGTTTTTTCATTTTTATATTTTTTTAGTTTTTCCTTTATTTTTTCCTGTATTTTATATATTTGTGTTGATTTAATTTAATTTTTTCAGCACATGTTTTTTTTAGCTTTTTATTCCTTTAAGCAGTATTTTTTTTCTTCAAGTAGATGTGTTTATTTTTGGTAAGCAGAGTCCAGAGGTCCACACCGTGCGTCATACACCCTTCACTGAGGGATTTTTTTCTTATTTTTTGAAAATTTTAAGCGATGTTTTTATTTCTAAGAGTCTCCTTGATTTTAAAAATTTGGTTTTTCCTTTTTTTTTAACGTTTCACTTCACATAGATAAATTGATATTGTGTGTGTTTGTGGTAGTTTATTTGTGTGTATATGCATATACTGGTATACACAAAGTCGTGTGTGTTATATATATATATATATATATATATATATATATATATATATATATATATATATATATATATATATATATATATATATATATGAGGAGAGAGAGAGAGAGAGAGAGAGGATGACTCTCCCTGACTCAACCCTCTACCTAAATAATTCATGTATATCACAGCCACAACGCCAGAAAAGGGGAAGAGAGTAATTATTCCCCTCCCCTCCCCCCCGCCCCCGACCCCGCCCCCGCCCACAAAGAAACAGTCCAGTCCATCAGCCTCTCCTGAATTTAGTATAAGCCGGGATGACGAAACACACATATCCACCGCTTCCCCCAACAGGGTTGGCTTGGTAATAGACCTCAATTATTTTATTACCAAGGGACTCCCGGCTCTTTCAGGCCACTTAGCCGGATAGCCGAGCGATGTATAGTGACGCGTAGACTCGAAGCGCCGGTTGAGGAGCTTCTGTCGCCCGTTGGATAATTCAGAGGTACTACTTTGCCACATAACTGAGTAATGTATAGTGACGCGTAGACTCGAAGCGCCGGTTGAGGAGCTTCTGTCGCGCGTTGGATAATTCAGAGGCACTGCTTTGCCACATAACTGAGTAATGTATAATGACACGTAGACTCGAAGCGCCGGTTGAGGAGCTTCCACCGCGCGTTGGATAATTCAGAGGTACTACTTTGCCGGATTACAGAGGAACGTTTGGTGACGTATAGACGCGATGCGCCCTTTTAGGGAGCTTCTACTACTCAAGTTGGATGATTCAGACCGTCATTTTTCGGTCTTCCTGTTGGAGTAAATTTTGTTAGAAATGCTCTGAATTTGTTTGTGGTCTGTAGAATGTTGTTCAGGTTCATTTCTGTCGTCTTGGAGTTTTAATCTAATTCTTTAAGACTTTTCTAATGTTACACTCCATTTCAGGCCGAAACTAGAAGGGTCCATTGCTTTGTAGGTTAAAAGATTTGTATCAATTACTGAAGGATCTGAAATTTACTGTAGATATTTAGGCAATGATTTTTTATATGTGAAATCTAGATTTACTCAGAGCATTCTTTCTTGTATATTTCTTAGAGAGAGAGAGAGAGAGAGAGAGAGAGAGAGAGAGAGAGAGAGATTCAAGTCATTTTATATGCAGATAATATTCAGAAATTGGACGTTAGATTTTAACCAGTATTTGCGATTTTTATTTCTTTACTTTATTAAGACTGTAATGATTCTCTCTCTCTCTCTCTCTCTCTCTCTCTCTCTCTCTCTCTCTCTCTCTCTCTCTCTCTCTCATACTGCGCATAATTCAAGCATCAACACAAGATTGAATGCATAGTTTCATATGTAACCTCAACAAAATTTTCTCTCTCTCTCTCTCTCTCTCTCTCTCTCTCTCTCTCTCTCTCTCTCTCTCTCTCTCTCTCTCTCCCTCCTAAAAGCACAAGCAGAAAGTATGACGACTCATACTTCGAACATAACAGTAAATTGAACGCAGGCGTTCCGCGTGAAATCTCGACATAAGCACAGAGTCCCAACCCCCCCATTTCCCTTTCCTCTCCCATTCCCCTTCCTCTTCTCCCCCAACAATACCACTTCCATATGCTCCCATCCCATCATAATTCAGCTGCGCGTATTACAAAGATAACAGAACGCATCACACCCTCATTCCATCAGAGAGAGAGAGAGAGAGAGAGCGGAAAATTCCAAAATTCCTCCTCCCCCTCCCCTCCCCTCCTCCTCCCCTGACTATGACGCAGGCAGGCAATTGCCGACCATATGAATGGGAATGAAGTCCAATTACCATATAGACAACCTTCCCCCTCCCCTTCCCCTCTCCCCTTCCTCCCCCTCCTCACCCCCTCCCCATGGGCGTAATTGGGAGGAGGGGCTCCCGGACGACACGTGTAAAATTGCATTTCAAGGAAATGGTCTCTGGAATTCTGGGCTCCCGTGAAAGTCTATTATGTAATATATTCGTTGTCAAAGTGACATTTTAGGCTTTAAATCTCCTCTTGCGAGTTTGTGCTCAATTGTTGCGTTATTGTACTTAAGTACAGGAAACGTACATTCAGCCATTGTCTCTCTTGGACGTATGTATACGTTCGGCCTTTAATTCTCTTATACATAATACATACGTAGATGAATACATCCGCTTATGCTGTAAGATATACATACATTCTTCCTTTCATGCATACAAACATTTATTGTTTAATTAATATATATATATATATATATATATATATATATACATACATACATACATACAGATATATACGTATATATATTTATATATACACATATACATACATATATATGTATATATGTATTATTACTTCTCTTAATATATACATCTTATATACATATACATTCTTCACTCCATCCTCACATACATTCACACAGTCACAAGTTCAACCAGTAATTTTAAAATACATAGATACATACATACATACATACATAGATACATACACAAACGCAAATCACATTAGGATGCTGAACAAAAGGATTTAGTGTCCTTGAAATTCCCGATTCATGAATTACAAAATATGAAATTGTTACGTCAGAAATTCCCCTTCTTTATGCATACAGGCATGTATACTATTTTACGAGTAATGTGTATACATATATACATACATAATTGGGCTACAGGAAAGCATCATTATTACGTGTGAAATTCCCCTTATGCATGTGTACAAATATGCATACGTTATTGCGAGTAATATTTATACATACATACATGCATGGATACATACATACATATAAGGAAGTACAGAAAACACAAAAGTTAAGACATACATACATTGATACATACATACACAGGGATGCGCAAAAGCATAAATATACATACATATATGGATACATACATTGATACACACAGGGGTACAGAAAAGCACAAAAATCAACGGAAGTTCCCCCCCCTCCCCACCCCCCCCGTAAAAACAGGACCAGTCTCAAAATTTGGGGTGTGGTGAAAATACCTTCAATGAGGTCGATTCTTTAAAAAAAAAAAAATCGAGGGGAAAAAAAAGAATTTTACCTTCGTGTTATGGCCACTATTTTCCCCCGGAAGGGGGCGGCTTTTTTTTCGACATTTTTCTCGTTTCTAATCGCTGTTTTTTTTTATTTTTTAGAATTTTTTAGTTTTTTGTTTTTGTTTTTTAGTTGTTTAGAATTTTTTTTTTTCGAATCTGTTATTTTTTGTTTTATTTTTTATTTTTCGTTTTTATATATATACATTTTTTTTTTTAGTTTTTCCATTCCATCCAATTATTATTCTTCTCATTGTATTATCTTCCCTCACCTTTTTCTCCTCCTCCCCCGTTTTAAGGAATTCGATTATCTCTCTCTCTCTCTCTCTCTCTCTCTCTCTCTCTCTCTCTCTCTCTCTCTCTCTCTCTCTCTCTCTCAGAGCCTGAAAGTTCATGCGTATTTAGCTATCTGTCAGTTCTTAGATTTAAGGAAAGTCTGACTCATTAACAAACTCTCAGTCTCTCTCTCTCTCTCTCTCTCTCTCTCTCTCTCTCTCTCTCTCTCTCTCTCTCTCTCTCTCAGAGCTTGCAAGTTCATGTGTATTTAGCTATCTGTCAGTTCTTCGATTTTAGGAAAGCCTGACTTATTAACACTCTCTCTCTCTCTCTCTCTCTCTCTCTCTCTCTCTCTCTCTCTCTCTCTCTCTCTCTCTCTCTCTCTCTCTCCTCGTTATTCTATTCATGTATCATTCCTTCCCATTCAGCCGCTAGACCTTCTCTCGTTTCCTTCAGGTCTGGGCAAGAAAAATAACAATTGTTTTCCCGTCCCACGACCCTTTGCTCTAAATTTATTCCTTTCTGAGGTACATACCGTCCAATAACCTTCCCGCACGGGCCAAAACGAGCACCCCTATTCGGTGTCAGGCGCCGAGGACGCATTTGCAAGCGTATAATTCGCTAGCGGACGCACGTAAGAAAATTACCAAAAAGACGTGTCATGGGGCCTTAACGTCTTGTTTCGCCCTCCCCTAGGAAATAGGGACGTTAGGGACGTTAGGGATACTTTCCCCAGGGGTTATTAGTCCCCGGAATAACCCCCGGAAATGCCCTAATTCCCTGGGTATTGGCGTCGACGTTTATACGGCCGGTCTGAGTTGGTCGTTGGTGCGTAATGGCTGTACTGTGCGGACCTTCTTTTGTTTTTGTTTTTGTTTTCTCTGGATTCTTTCTTTCCTTTACACTTCTTCTTCTTCTTCTTCTTCTTCTTCTTCTTAATTTTGGGCTTGCAGGGAAAAATTGCTGTTTTGGTCAGCTATATTGAAGTTTTAGCGGTCACTTAAATTCGCGTCTCCAAGTGTTCTCATCCTGCTATCATGATCAGCTTTTTTTTGTTTTTTATCAATTTGCTGTCTAGGCTTTTTTCATTGTGTCATTATATCTATGATGATGAGATATGGTGAGTGACTAAATCATCTCATAATAGCACATATAAACACAAATATATATCACGTGTGTGAACGTGTGTTTAACCAGAGTAATATTAACATAACAAATATTTGTCTATAATTTTGATATAGAAAAGTCACGTCTCTTTTTTCTGAGATGTAAATAATATAGTTAAAGTCTCTCTCTCTCTCTCTCTCTCTCTCTCTCTCTCTCTCTCTCTCTCTCTCTCTCTCTCTCTCTCTCTCTCATATATACTTTGCATAATCCAAGCATAAACACAAAACTGACATATGTTGAATATAGAACCTCAGCAAAACTGGAAGTTCTCTCTCTCTCTCTCTCTCTCTCTCTCTCTCTCTCTCTCTCTCTCTCTCTCTCTCTCTCTCTCTCTCTCACGGCCAGCGGGGACCTTAAGGACGTTACGTACCGTTCTCATACTCTAAGATACCTTCATTCTATATTATTTCATAGGGGCAAATGTAAAGACGGCCTGACCCCGGACTGAACGACGGCAGGTCTAAAAATGGAGTTTGGGGACACTTAGAGTTTCATATTGCAGCTATAGTATAAATATTTTATCTTTATATTTTACTTTTTTTCATTTTGTAGTAAATTTTACAAAACATGCAGATTGTGTTAAGCAGTATCATCTAATATTATCAACTGTCCCACATATCTTTTATTTATTTATCAACTATTCCACATATCTCTGATTTATTTATCAACTGTTCCACATATCTCTGATTTATTTATCAACTGTTCCACATATCTTTTCTTTAAGTATCAACTGTTCCACATCTTTTATTTATCAACTATTCCACATATCTTTTATTTATTTATCAACTATTCAACATATCTTTTATTTATTTATAAAACTGTTCCATATATCTTTTATTTATTTATCAACTATTCATCATATCTTTTATTTATTTATCAACTGTTCCACATATCTTTTATTTATTTATCAACTATTCCACATATCTTTTATTTATTTAGCAAATATTCCACATATCTTTTATTTATTTACCAAATATTCCACATATCTTTTTTTACTCGTTTTTTTAACCCATAACTTGAAAGCTTCATGTACTGTCTTTACCCTGAATTTTTCTTGCTTCCAGAAATACCTTACACACCCTGGTCAACTGCCAAATCATAGTATCAGCGTTCACATAATATCAAGTATCCCAACTACTGTTGATTTCCAACTCTCCAACCTCTTAATAACTTTTTAAAAATATTTCTTTATATCCTAAATCCTGATTTCCAAAAGGATTATATAGCGTAGGTGTCAACACTGAACAAAGAATAAAATGACACTTCTTGATAAGTACTCATAATCTTTTTTTAATCGTGATTAAAATGGGAACCTTTTCGGAAAACAGATTAATCCCCTTTTAAGTAGCTCTAATGCGGCGAGTGTATGTAATTAAAAAGTGGGGTTTGACTACAGCAGTGTTTCTCGTTACCTGAGAAACATTACTGCGTTTCATTTTCATAAAAGTCTATCTCTGAGAGATGGCGGCTGTTTTAATCTCTTGGTGAGGGAGTAATTCTGTTAGCTTTCAGGTTTCGTTATGACTTGTTATTAAATGCAAGTTTCGTTAGGGTCGTCTGTAATTATTTCCTAAACAGTTACTAATATATAGAATCCTTAGTAGGTTGCTGAAGGTAATTGATGTCAGGAGGAAAATGCTGATGTATGACATAGGAAGCGTAAGGGAATTGCTCTCTCTCTCTCTCTCTCTCTCTCTCTCTCTCTCTCTCTCTCTCTCTCTCTCTCTCAAGCATAAACAAAGCTGATGTATGTTTGATCTAGAACCTTATGTGAAAATTAATGAGCATATGTGTGAATAGCTCTTGACCAGGAAAGGGTAACCCTCTCTCCCTTCCCCTTCCACCCACTCCCCTCACCCCTCTGCCCCCCACCCCCTCTACCCCCCCCCTCACCCCTCTACCCCACGTATGCCCGCCAGGCGTCTATATAAAGAAGAACTTACGACATAAACCGTAAGATAAAAGTGGCCTAAGTAAGTTCCAGGGGCCAGCGGCGGGATCTAGCTCGCCCTGGAAGGGAGCGAGGAGGAGTTCTGGAGTCCTGGAAGCGAATTTATGGACCTTTGCGCCAGAAGGTAATGGAATGATTGCGGACCCATTGAATCTCCTCCTCTCTTTCTCTCGTTTTTTACTTCTTCCTTTCATTTTTTTTACTCATATTTTTTTTTTTTTTTTTTTTTTTTACTATTTATGACGGAAGGTCATGAAATGATTGCGGGCCCTTTGAATCTCCTCCTCTCTTCTCTCTCTCTCTCTCTCTTTCTCTCTGTCTCTCTGTCTCTTTTACTTATTCCTGTCATTTCTTAACTCGTATTCTTCGTTATTTACTTATTCCCTCGCCTTCTTTACGTTGGCAAAACCGATATTCATTGCAAACCCGCTCGTGGGTCCATTCAGGGCAAATTGGAAACACGTTCATGTTTCTATTAACTGATCCGTATATTTTCTCCTCCGGTGGAAACGTCGAAGGGAAAAACTCTTCCTTACATCATACAACGGAGCGTAATTCCGGCATGTTTACGATCTCCTCATATCAAGTTCATTCGGGTTTTTATTCTGTTTTCCGTGCTAGGTTAGACGAACGCTTCCCGCGCCCCTCGTAAAAGCAAAAGTATAGCAAGGCAGAATCTCTTGTGTGTGTGTGTGTGTGTGTGTGTGTGTGTGTGTGTGTGTGTGTGTGTGTGTGTTGCATGAAGACTTAGACTTCTTCTTCTTCTTCTTCTTTTTGAGGACTTGGCATCAGTAACCTATATGTTGTCACACCAATTTTAGTAGACATAAATCCATCAGTCTTAAGGAATTGGCCACATGTGTAGTTGAGAGATTCATGAGAGGTTCGTGCTTGCTTGCTTGCAGGTTGCGTTTCCAGGCTTAGTTTGCTTGGGATTTTTAGTATTCTTTGCCTGGAAGTTTTGCTTGGAATGTTAGCATTCTTTGCTTGGAAGTCTTTGGCATCCGAGGAAAGTTGATGTTGCCAGATGCAGTTTGTTGTGGCTGTCATCATTCTTCATCTGGGAGTCTGTGGCAACTGTGGAAGGTGTGTTTCCAAACATTGGTTTTAAAGGGACTTATTATTCTTTCTCTGGGAGCATTCTTGCATAAACGCAAGTCATTTTTTCCAGATAAATAGCTTGTTTAAGCTGTCCTAATCCTTTGTATGGGAGTTCCTTGCATGTATGCACTTTATTCATCTGGGAATAAGTTTATCAGACTTGATTTATTCAATAACAGGAAGCCTTTGGCATCTGTGCAAGTCATGTTGCCAGACATATGGTTGATTTAAACAGTCGTGAATCTTTATTTGGGGAC